>NW_005188212.1:9158-12343 GCF_000239375.1 Pundamilia nyererei | reverse complement strand
AAGCCCGGACATAGTTTCCTGTCAGAGCTTTTCATGCTCATGTCTGCAATCATGTGAGCTGAGGATGAAACATGAGAAGAAGAAATGATGTGTGAGTCAGAGTCCAGAAAGTCTGTCCTCAGTGGCAGCCAGGAAAACAAGACAAACAAAGGACCAAACCTCTGACTTTAAGCAGTAGTGATTTTGTTCTAAGGATGTTTCCACTCCTCCAAACTTCACATATGAAATCATCGCTGTCCCAGTCTGTGGGGTGTTTCAGGGTCAGACTGAGGTCTCCAGTTCTCAGCAGGTCTTCATTCATCTTCGTTCGGTCTCTGTAAACCTGGTGCTGTTCTTCAGGCTGATCAGAGCCGTTCTTATACACATGGACCGTTCTGGATCTCACATCCTTCCACTCCACTTTAGCGTCTTCAGGCAGGTTTTCTGTGGATTTGAAGGGCAGCTGGACACACTCCACCCCTGAATCCACCTCCACTTGACAGACTGAGAGGACAACAAACACAACATTAGAAATGCTGATTAGATGAGAGATGATCCACTGTTATTCACTTTTATGAATACAGATGTGGAATAAAGTAGTTATTAGCACAGAGCTGAGCTGCTCAAGAACATTCATTCAGACAAAGAGAGAGGAGACATCTTACAGACATCACATTTACAAGGATCTACAGGAAGCTCTTTTCTTTCTTTGGACGCTAAACAGAATAAACTTCATACTGACTCTGCAGATCATGAAATGAAGCTCATGTGTAAGTTCAACAAGGAACATCTGTATTCACTCATCTGTCTGCTTTCCAGGTGTTTGGCTGCTTGTTACTTAACTTCCACTTTCCCATACCATCAAACTCAAAACTGCCATCATTATTCTAGTCCAATTATCTCACTGCCCACACTCTTCAGGCCAATCAGCCTCCTCTGTGTGATATAAATCTCACAGCTCATCTTTTGTTCTCCTTTGCAGACTCCTTTATGCAACCCACCTCCTCCCCATCCCAACCTCGGCTCAGTGCTCCATCCATGCCTTATCTTCACCACCATCAGTGTCTAGACTGCAGAGGTCCTGTTTCTATTCTATTCTATTCTGTTATTCTATACTGATGTAACAGGCAATTGGTGTCTAACCACTGAATAGCATAACCAAATTTTATATATCAATACATCTGGAAATTGTCTGGACCACAGACCTCTGGATGAAAACTTCTTCTTTTTTACATTTACTCTTGTCTCAGGCTGATGTGCTGACTTATTCTGACTATGAAGAAATGCACATGTACTGTAAGGAAGTTAGTTAAACTCTGAAATGTGACACAGTTGCTGACAGATTTACATCTTCTGAAATTAACTTCTCTCAGTAACTGTTGTGTAAAGTGGGATAAATGTATGGAATAAATCAGTGATTAGAAACAGGCATTTACGGATTAATGGACATGACTGAACAGCCATCAAGCAGTAGCTGTTTAAGAGAGGCAGGTGGGTCATTACTCCACCTAAACCTGAACCTCTGTCTCCATGATCATATTCCCACTTTGGAAATTTGCCCTTAAAGTGTTCATTGCTTTACAATGTCACCGCCTGCATTAAGTAACATGCAAGAAAACAGTGGACCTTAAAAGCTGCTGCTAGCTGCTGCTTTCACACGTTAATGAGTGAAAATAACAGGCAGCAGGTCAAAGGTCATCACAATGAGGAAGGCCTTTACTTCATTTCCATGAACTGTGTGTTTTCTCTCCTTTAACCTTTGACCTCCCCTGCTGAAGAGAACTTTTCTTCTTCTTCTGTTTGATAGAAGAATCAAACAGTGATGTCACAATAATCCATCAGTCTGCTTTGGCCCTGCTCTTTTAAACTTACTGCACTACACTCTTTATGGAAACACATCATTTCCTGTGTGCATTTCAAAGTACAAGCACTCTAACATGTCAGTGGACACAAACACTGTGGTGTTTGCGTGGTCACAGCGACATAAATTAAGTATTTTTGTATTTCCTTCATATATCTGTACCTGAGCTGAGGTGACGCAAAAATTTCCCCGTTGTGGGATCAATTTTGTCTTGTCTTGTCTTATCTTATCTTATCTTATCTTATCTTATCTTAAATGTCATCAGACGGGGAGTGTGAGGGGCTGTGCGGACATCCACTTTTCCCTTTTTTGTTACCGGGCAGATTTCAAGCGGATTTCAAAGAGGTCTAACAGGAAGGACTCCTCAGCCGTGGGTCTCTAGCTGTCTGTGTCCACAGCAGAGTAGAATCAATGCTTTAAAGAGGCTTTTATTGTGAAACACTGAACTTGTTTCAATGAGATTTACATTTCAGGGAGTTTTCCTAGAAAAAGACCGATTGATTCTGTTTAAGTGGATGTAGCATTTTTTGGTGGGAGAAACGTTTCGTCACTCATCCAAGTGACTTCTTCAGTCTCAGCTGACTGTAGGTTTCCCCAACCTTATAAACAGGACATTTGCATAATGACTGAAACCAGCTCACTGAAGGAACAATGGGCTGGGAGGTCAGTTCCTTGATCATTAATATTCAAATTCTCATGACCATTGATCAATGGCCATGAGTACCATTTGCAGAAAGTTGGTGAATGGCTGCAATCACAGTAAGATGGCAAAGAATGTACCCTTAGTCCTCAATTCAGAGATGGTCTTTCACTGAGATAGTCAGCCTGTTAGTTTCCTGCTGCCTCCATCACTCACACTGATTCACTCTCAATCACACTACATGACCTTTGACCTGTATCTACAGCACTAACCTCTGACTTTTAGCTGCACTTGTCTCTTCAGCAGGATGTTTCCCTCCCTGCTGTAGACGGTGCAGGTGTAGGTCCTGTTGTCTCCATCTGTGGGGTATTTCAGGGTCAGACTGAGGTCTCCAGTTTTCAGCAGGTCTTCATTCATCTTCGTTCGGTCTCTGTAAGCCTGGTGCTGTTCTTCAGGCTGCTCAGAGCCGTTCTGATGAACATAGATCATCCTGCTGCCTTTGTCCTTCCACTCCACTTTAGCATCTTCAGGCAAGTGAAGTGTGGTTTTGAAGGGCAGCTGGACAGACTCCACCCCTGAATCCACCTCCACCTGGGGGACTGAGAGGACAACAAAGCACAACATGAGCTTGGATGGAGACATTTGTGTTGCCTCTAACAGGCTGAATGCAGAGCAACAAACTGTTTGAACTGATCCAACTTTATT
>NW_005188212.1:6203-7372 GCF_000239375.1 Pundamilia nyererei | reverse complement strand
TTGGTAGCTCACAAAGGCCAGCAGCAATAAAACAAGAAGCAGCATGGTAATAAATAACTGTAGTAAAAGTATACGATATAAAGTAAAAGGAAGGCACTTAGCACAGTAAATAACAAAGAAAATATAATAGTATTTACAATATGATAGTTTGAGCGCAAACAGTATAAGATAATATAACAGTATTTACAGTGTGGTAATTTAGTGCAAACATTAATGCCAGTAAATGACTTTGTACATATGCAGCAGACATGATATGGGGTAAAGGAGAGAGAGGGAGAGTTAGCTAATGGGGTGATATGGTACTATAAGGTCATTAACCCTTTCACGCACAGTGGTCACTTCAGTGGACAGCTATTCACAGGCTGTTTTCTTGTATTTGTGTCAATGTTGATGGTATATTTGCACATAAACAACTACATTGGACACTGATGTGTCACTCCATATTCAATTCATAAGTCAAAACATATGTTGTCCACCAAAGTGGACATGTAAATTGTGCCTAAAGAAGAATAAAAATACTTAAGAAAAAAAATCCTGTCATCATCCTTCCTTCATATATGAAGGGTTAAATACCTTTGTTACCCTTTTGTTAAAACATAGAAAAATGCACCACACAAAAATACTGCAAAAGGAAAAGTTTGCCTTATATGCATATAGTGTATTATTGTTGAAGACAATAATACACTGCCTATTATACACAATAATACACAGTAAGACAGGCGTGGATAACAGCACTGACTGGGAGGGGCTGTGAACAGATGACATACTTCAGTTCAACATATAAGACTTTAAGAATGCACAAGCATCTATCTAAAATCTATTTATTTAATCGATCATCTGTGATATTATTATGCGCAATTATAATGTAATGTTCATCTCCCTTAAAAAAAACAGGCAGCCTTAAAGTATGAAATATTCACATACAAACATATTTGTCTATTGTGTCAGTGGCTGATAGTGCCTCAGTGTGAGCTTGAAGCCATTTATAATGTTTAAGTTGTTTAACGTGTAGGTGCTCACAATAAACAGATTTGGAATGAAAGTCGGGGAACTTCAGTAGCACAAAATTATATTCTTTGTGCACATATGCATCAGGCATTTACTATTATTTCCCCCAAAGGTGTTGTCAAAGGTTCCAAGTTAATAGTTGAAAAAGCCGCAGCAATACA
>NW_005188212.1:2525-4328 GCF_000239375.1 Pundamilia nyererei | reverse complement strand
GGTCCTAACCGTTCAACCCATGAGACATATTGAGCCTCCATGTCTTGGAAGATGAGCACACTGTCTCTTTTGGATGAGATATTTATACATTTCATAACAGAGCAAACAACAATATTTTTAGAAACAAATGTTAAAGAGGCGATAGACCTGAGAACTTTATGGGGTATAAGGCTTACATTAGAGGGATGATTATTTCATACACAAGTCATACAAGAAAACAACGATTAACAAGGCAGTTAGAGGTCGAGAATAATATAAAGAAAGCTGGAGAAACAATATTACGTAACAAAATCAGCTGAAACATTAAGTGAGCCTAATATTGCCAGGACATCTTTGCGTAATTTGATAATGTGAAAGGCTGAAAGAGACGTCCTTCTTGCCAGACGACGGCTTTTTGAATCAGCTAATAAGCCTAACCGCTTTCTGGCTCGTCTTGCAAGGAATACTCCATCAAGTTCTTTTATCACAGCTATTGTGGATGTGAATGGTGAAAGGCAAGTAGCAAACCGTCAGATTAATGAGTGCTTTAGAGAACTCTATACAAATTTATACCAGTCTGAGATGGACCTAACAAGGCTTAACTCAGGCTTTTTCCTAAACGTCTTAGTATTCCCTCAGCTCTCTGAAGATCAGGTTAGCCTGCTGGAGTGTCCATGTGGCTGCTGGAGTCACCCACACATTGATGGAGGTGGATAAAGCTATATCTGCACTCCAGTCAGGGAAATGTCCTGGGGCAGATGGCTTCCCAGTAGATTTTTTATTGTAATGAAAGTGAAGTTAAATAGTTTATTATTAAGGGTTTTTGATAAAGCATTCGAGGAATCGAAACTCCCAGAGTCTATGTACCAGGCTAATATAACATTGATAGCTAAAAAAGATAAAAATCCGGAGTCATGCTCATCTTACAGGCCTATTAGCCTTCTTGGTGCTGATAATAAGATACTTTCAAATATACTGGCTCTTAGGCTAGAAAAGGTAATGTGCTCTATTGTGCATGCTGACCATACAGGCTTTATTAAGGGGAGGAAGATTTGGGTTTGGGAAAAAGTTTCTGGGGTGGATCAAAATTATATATAAATCACCAATAGCATCTGTGTTAACTAACGGCTTGTTATCCTCCCCAATTACATTGAGCAGAGGTACAGCACAAGGTAGCCCATTGTCACCACTATTATTTGCTTTGGCCATTGAGCCTTTGGCCATTAGACAAAATCCAAGTGTCCAAGTTAAAATTGGAGATAGACAACATAAAACTCTGCTCTATGCAGACGATATTCTTCTGACACTGACTGACCCTGCTAACTCTCTACCTGTTCTTACTAGGTGTATCAAGGACTTTGGTCTTATATCTGGATACAAGGTAGATGTTGATAAATCTGTTATAATGACTGTGTAGTGGAGGGGACATTGAACCTCTATATGTTAAACCTTTTCACTGGGCACCACCAGGTTTTGTATATTTGGAAGTTACACCAAATGTTGGTCACTTATACAGAGAAAATATAAATGAAATGGTTCAAGATCTTCAAGAGATGCTGAGAAGATGGAAGTCACTTCCGATATCATTTTTGGGAAGAATAAATCTCATTAAGATGGTAATCTTACCGAAATTATTATATCCCACAGGCATGTTGTTTGCAATTTTGAAATCAGAAGATATTAAAGTAATTAATAAGGCTATGGTGGATTTCATTAGGGCAGGAAGAAAACCCAAAATTAAATTGGACACACAATTAGCTTGCCATCACCAGTGTGTGAATGTGTGTGTGAATGGTTGGATGACTGTAGTGTAAAGTGCTTTGG
>NW_005188212.1:0-1257 GCF_000239375.1 Pundamilia nyererei | reverse complement strand
AGTCTTGTATTTGTTGGGGGAAAAAAAGTTAAATAAAAGTCTTAAAAAAAGAAAACACTGCATACTTTTTCATTTCAGACGATACAAAGATTTTTTTTCATGTATAATGAAAGATGACAATTAAACTGTAGCCACGCCTTAATGACATAGGCCAAAATTAACTTTAATTTCCTTTTCCCAAATTTATATAAAACAAAGGTTAATGTGCCCTAAAAATCTAAAAAACAAAACAAAACATGGTGTCTCAATAGATAGTAAGGCTGAATGCATTACCTCGGCCTCCAGTAACACTGTGACGAACCTTGGAGTTGCCTTTTTAACCAGGATATGACCTTTCTGACACATTTTTGCTGTTCATAAAAGATCATCTGATTGTTGGGGTTTCCTCCAAATTATTGTACGGTTTTAAGTACAATAAAGCATTCTGAGCTCGGCCAGAGGCTGACTTTATCCCTTATGACGTGTCTACTTTTCAAAATAAACATTCACTCAGTTGTAGTCACAGAGAAATGGCACATTCTTGAAAAATACTTTGACTTGGATAGTTCGCTATAGAAGATTTTTCTCAGTATCACTGTTGGCTCTTTGCCTTATAATACAAAAAAACAAAAAACATTAATGCCACTGTTTTGATTTGGGACTACATAAAAATGAATTGAATTTCATATGTTTTGAACTTTCAATGTAAACCTTGTCACCAAATAAAACATAGCAAAAGTTGTGTGTATGAGGTGATGTTAACAAAAGTTAAGTTTTGAAAATGTAAAATAAATGGATAAAACTTTACAGGCAGTTTGACAATTCAGACATTTCTGAATTGTTTTCTGAGTTGTTACTTGCTAAGACCCCGGTTTGAATCATGAGCATGGCCTTCATTTTTTTGTTAGATTCAATTTAATATTTGAAATTATTCTTTCGATTTATTTAAATTCTTACAAATTTTAAAAGTCTTCAGCAACTTATAATTTCTCTATATTGTTTATTTCAGAGGCCAGACTTTTATCTAGTTTTTCTTCTTTTAAGTGCTCTGCTGTCTTTATGAAGGTGTTTCAAAGTTGTTCTTTGGAGAATGTTTTTCAAGCTAAATGAAAGCATTAGACCAGTGTTAACTTACCTCTGCCAGTCCTTGATATTTATTATTGAGTGATTTGTATATATTGTGCTTTTTGCTGATTCTGATGCTGATTCTGATTGAGCTTGATAGATGTGCGTGGGTGTGTAACTCTTATCAGCTTTTTTGAGCTATGTTTCATGGGG
>NW_005188211.1:52319-58382 GCF_000239375.1 Pundamilia nyererei | reverse complement strand
GATGGATGGACTTTAGACAGTTTTTCAACTCTCGGTAATGCCATAGTGATCGTTTGATATATGGACCTACAGCGGAGTTTAGGCCCAGACATGGCTAGTGACGCCAGACTTAATGACTGGATATGCACATGTCAACCACACACTTCAGGAATGGAAGCTGTGTTTTTGCTAGGCTGGAAACAGCAGCAATGAGCTGAGGTTACAGAACCACTAACACATGGTTTGGGTTGCAGTTGGAAGAAGAAAAAATATCACCTTAAACAACCCTTTGGAAATTGTTTGTTTGATTATGACATTGTCATACTGGTAAGTTGTAAACATAACACATGTAACTGCTTTAGTTACATCTGCCCATTCAGTGCAAGAAGGTAAGTCACCAAACAAATGACAGTACCTGAATGGAATTACTGCTTGAAAAATGGGATGCACCATGAAATTCTTTTCATGGGGCACCTACTCAGTCATTAAAATATCATCGTACAGAAAATGGTCAATAACAACCCTCCTCTCACTTACTCAGTTAGCAGCACGCTTAAACAGCCATTCCAGTAATGAGTGAGCTATCTATTCATTTTTTAACTCATTTTGGGACATGGGCAAAAGAAAATAGGATAAACTATCAGTTCTATTGAACTCACTGCATTACTCTTTAACTAGTGTAACAGCACAGACTGATCCTGGAGCTGGTGACATATTTGCTGAAACACGACTGCCAGCCAAATTGTTGACAAGACGCCTCTGAGATAACTAAAATATAATATACATCTTAAATATTTGAAACCAAACAGATAAATCAAATAAAATAAATTTCAACATCCAACAAGGTAAGAATTGTGAGCTTTTGAAATGAGGTTGTTGAACTTTGAAATGACATCCGATTGTACCCAGTAGACATGGCAACTTGGCCTCACAAGAGTACTCATATGAAAAAAAGCCACTACTCCCTTTTTTTTATTACTCTTAATTGTTTTGCTTCTTACTTCTATAAACAGTTACATCAGTGCATTTCTAATGAGTTTTACTTATTTATATTATATATTATATAAATATTTACTTAAACAGAATCATGGACCCTTGGATTGTAAAATTTTTACTACATTATGATAGTGCCACTCTAAACGATGTCTTGATATTTTAGTCATATTTGAACATATGATATAGGCTACTTCAATACAGTTTGAACACGTGCCTTTGGTTTCCCAGGTCCAAAAGTATTTGAAGAATGACACTTTTTTTTCCCCAAACAGCTGCTATGATGATTGAACTTCATGGTGACCTTTTAAGAATAATTAGTCTAACGAGAAAAACATCTGAGATATTTCTATTTTTAGTGAACCTTCCCACAAGATCACTTGCTTGAGGGAAACCACAAGGAAGTTACAGAGAATGGGTGTTGTATGAGAAAACGAAAAGAAGCAGTTCCCTTCCATCATGAAGACGACATTACATTTAATTGAATGGATTTTTTTAAGAATTGTATTGCCTCTTTAGGAATTACAGCCTTAAGAATTGTAATACAGTGGTATGAAAAAATGTTTTCCCCATTCTTAATTTCCTATTTATTTGTATGTTTGTCAATATGGTAAACATACAAACACAAGTAAACACAAAATGCAGTTTCTAAATGAAGTGAAGGGAAAAAAATCCAAACCTTCATGGCTCTCTGTAAAAAGGCGATTGCCCCTAAACCTAATAACTGGTTGGGCCACTCTTAGCAGCAACAACTGCAATCAAGCATTTGCAATAAATGGCAAGGAGTCTTTTACAGCTCAGTGAATGACTTTTGGCCCACTCATCTTGAATCTTAGAGTTGTTGTAATTCGGCCACATTCAAGGGTTTTCGATCACCACCTCTTTAAGGTCATGCCACAGCATCTCAATAGATTTAGGTCAGGACTTTGACTAGGGCACGCCAAAGATCCTCAGAGAATGGCTAGAGGTGAGTAGGTATTTCAGTGGGGTGTGCTTACTTGCAGGTAGAGGTTTAGCACAGGAGAGGGTGACTGTAAAAGTGGCCACTGGGGGTTGAACACGTGAGAGGAGATGGTCCAATTTCAGGAGGTCCAGAGGGGGGAAGGTCCAAGGGAGACATTACAGGGCAGGAGGGCAGGCCACGGAACGAAAAAAAAAGAAGTTTAATATTTCCTACAACAACCTTTGTGTCAGAAATTGACGTGTTTGCCTCCACTCAGCAGTAAAGGCGGTCCTTCCTATTTCCTTTCCTTTATTTGTTTTTGAAGTTAGTTGTTGAAGTTAATGACCGGATTGTTTTGAAATTAAATAAGTACTCTCATATAAACACCATTGTTAAAAAGGTTTTCTGTAAAATGATTTAGTAATGTAGGTATCCTTAGCAAATAACCATTTGTTCAATGTATTTCTGTCTGACTGGGGTACAGCAGGGCATCATTTGTCCACACTTTGCTCACCTCTCTTTTTTTGCACAGTAATCATGAAACAGTGGTATATATGCTTTCTGTGGAAATTGTTTTAACATTTCTATCTGAAAATCTGCAAACCTGTACAAAATTACACTATATTAAAAAAAACCATATAATAATAATCAAATATATAGTTCCACTACTAACTTGGCAACTATTAGAATTTTTTTTGAATTGGTTCCAGTACAGGAACCAGCATGATGGAAGGGAACTGCTTCTATTCCTTTTCTCATTAAACAACACCCATTCTCTGTAACTTCCTTGTGATTTTCCTCAGGCAAGTGATATTGTGGGAAGGTTCACTAAAAATAGAAATATCTCAGATGTTTTTCTCATTAGACTAATTATTCTTAAAAGGTCACCATGATGTTGTAGTAGATGTTGGTAAATTGTACGTGATACCCACATGTTACACAATGCTCTTGTGTGCTATGTCTGTCTAAAGATAACAGGGGCATTAGCAGCCTCAGATCAACTTCTGTCGGTGCTGTGCTTTTTGGAAATCGAATTTCCCAGAGGAACCCACCCGAGGGATTAATAAAGTTCTATCTTATCTTATCAACAACACATTGTGCCATTTCACTTTTCATTTAACAGAATCCAGAAGCCAAAATGCAGACGTAAATAGACCCTAGACTCAAAGTGGAGATGAGCCAACCACAAATTAATATATTAACTAATATAAACTAACCAATATATTCTACCACAGTGGATTTTAAATTGAAAACCAAGAAGTGAACTTTCAATAAGAGAGTAAGATGTCAATGCAACTTAGGGAGCCATCGTTAGGCTGAAAAACAAAAACAAAATAAACTCTACAGTGCATCCAAAAAGTATTCACAGCACTTCAGTAGTTACTGAAGTAGTAAGTAATTTTTCACCTGAGAATTTGACACACAATACTTCATAATGACAAAGTGAACAGAGTTTGCTTGAAATTGTTACAAAGGTGTTTAAAACTATAATAATTAATAAATAAATAGATTCCCCACTTGCGCTGAGGGTGGTCTATATCCTTCAAGCTTGGGTCCTCTAGCAGCTCAGTATCGTTGCTCGTCCTGCATTAGAACTGCACTCTTCTGGATAGATGTTGATCCTGGGATTTGCTGGAGCTACTCACCCAGTTAAGAGGTCACTGCCACAAGTGCTCCGATTACAGTACAGTAATGCCACTGTTTTGCACATGTCTCAACTCTGTATATTTTTATATATTTTATTTTATTGTTTACTCTATTTAATTTGTAAAATATGTGTATACACACACACGTAGAAAAATATTTAGTATACACATCCAGAAATGCATATACTATTATATATTGTACATATATTTATTAGTTTCAGATTTAGCCATTCTTGTATTTTGCTTGTTTACATTATTGTATTTTGCACAACTCTGTTGCTTGTGAAGCTCGCACACAAGAATTTCACTCACATGTACTGTACCAATGTACCTGCACATGTGATGTGACAATAAAAGTGATTTGATTTGATTACTATACTCAAAATAACTACTGACATTAAATAACCTACCACAAAATAACTATTTAAAATAACTATTTAAATAAATTTACATGATTAAATTGCTTTATTTTACCATCATGCAATTCTGTTATTCCAACTTAATGTACTTGAATTGGACCAACTTAATCAATTAATGATGAATCAATTTATTTACTGCAGTTGAGTCCAACTTAATTTAATCCTGCTGATCCAACCCACGCAAATTATGTTAGTCGAACAGAATTATTGCATCTAATAGAAAGCCATTTATTAACGTGGAAATCCTTTTCATGATTATTTTAAATTCATTTAAAGCGTTATTTTTTGGAGTGTTCAACAAAGTCTAGAGTCTGCTTAACATAAAAAAAAAAAAAAATTTTTCCTGCACTTTGATCAGTTTTAAACAAAATTCACGTAGCTGTCGCTCCATCCATCCTCTTCCACTTGTCCTTTTCAGGGTTTCAGGGAGGCAGGAGCCTATGTCATGGGGCATTGGAGGAGAGGTGGAGTACACCCTGGATAGATCACCAGTCTATTACAGGTCTAACACAGAGAAACAGACAACCATTCACCCTCACACCTATGGGCAATTTAGAATGATCAATTAACCTAGCCCCACTAACTGCATGTCTGCGGTCTGTGGGAGGAAGCAGGGGTATCTGGAGAACACCCATGCAAACACGTGAAGAACATGCAAACTCTATGAGGGCAACAGTGCTATGCACTTCATGTTTTTGTCCTTGACAGGTTCAACTGCAATGAATAGCAATAGCATACTTGTCCTATGTGTGCATGCTTTTCTGCTTCTTATAACCCAGTGATTTTCCTGTGGTTTGAAATCTTGAAATCAGAGGACAGAGGAGGATACTACGGATAGGGCGAGATCGAGGCAGATGAGTTACTTTGGTGATTTCTAAAAGAGGCAGCTAAAAGAAGAATGTTCTGGAAAATATTTATAACTTTCATACTGACCCTGACTTAAGCATTCAGCTGGGTCTTAAGGGACTATACTTTCTACTTTCTCAATGCATCAGTTGGAATTAGAGTACAGTGGTCCCTCGCTATAACGCGGTTCACTTTTTGCAGGCTCGCTGATGCACAGATTTTTTTTGTGCAATTTTGAATGCTTTTTGGGTTTGTTTACAGTGCATTATGTTCTGTGTCCTGATTGGCTGTAGGCCATTGTCAATCAATCTCGTGCCATGTCTCCTGTACAGTACAGAATGTGTTCAGTTTGTCAAATTTACATAAATCTTTGATCGCTAGCAGTGTGACTCTGAACTGCTGTACTGTATGTTTATAAGTTTTCTCCCCAACAAACACAACAATGTCGATGAAATGTTTTCCACCCTCATAGGCACCTGCAGTAGCACCCAAAGGGCAGAGGAAGATGCTAACCACCGCACAAAAAGTTGGACTTCTGGACATGCTAAAGGAAGGGTGAAGTTACCTATTTTTCAGACCATAAGGCACACGCATTGTGAGGTGCAAATCATCCTTCTTGCTTCCTCCACTTATGTACCATTGATTCATTAGTGTTAAATTCTCTTACAGCTGCACTATTCCCATGTTCTGGAACTGAAAACAGGGTTTGGATTCATTCTATAATATTGGACTTATTTTTCTACAAAGGTTTGAACTTTGAGAGAGTTTAAACAAGAGAGAAAAGTGTGAAAATGTTCATGCCTGTCTGAGAAAAGTGTATAAAGTGTGTAGTGAGGGGTTATACGGCCTTAAAACAACTATAATAATTGTAAAAAATAAAGCTAGCTACTTTGCGGATTCCACCTATCGCGCGTTATTTTTAGAACCTAACTCCCGCAATAAACGAGGAACCACTGTATACATAATATACTTTCTGTATAAAAGATTGTACATGGGAACAAGAGGTCAAAGACAAGAGAGTGATCACAGTTGAACAGGGCGAATTAATCTTTCATGTGTAACCCAGGTCCCACGTAGCTATGGTAAAGCTAGAGTATATAGTACAATGAGACTGGGCCTGGGTTCGTAGTGCTACTAGTAATGATACCTGATACTAGGGCTGGGCGATATGACCCAAAATTCATATCTCGATATTTTTTAGCTGGATGGCGATATAAGATATATATCTCGATATATT
>NW_005188211.1:3514-16642 GCF_000239375.1 Pundamilia nyererei | reverse complement strand
CACATTCTGTCTCTCACAGTTGAAGTGTACCTCTGGTGCAAATTACTGACATCTGTCATCATTTTAGGTGGGGGAACTTGCACAATCGGTGGCTGACTAAATACTTTTTTGCCCCACTGTAAAGATATTCCACGAAAGACCTGACTGACAAAATGCAAAACGGTGTTACATACCAACTGATGAAAAAAGGAAAAAGTGGCTGTGTGGAATCACAGATCACAACAGATTTTCTGTTTCCGTCTCATTCTATACTCTCCTTCATCTGCCTGGACAGCATTCTTTGTCCACTATAGTAGTAATGTAGATGCACTTTGTTAAGTTTAAAATTCATTCAAGGATACTAAGAATGATCTTTTACTAGAAGTACAAACATGTTAATTCTATATCTATGTATCTATAAATCTATAGCCAAGACAATAAAACATTCAGTATTCTGGACTGTCCCTGTTAAGTGTAAACCTTTTCTGTATTTATGAAACAAACTATTACTCAGCTCACATAGGCCTTTTTTTCACTTACATCCAACCAGTGAGGGCAGGGTTAACAAACAAACAATGTGAATCATTTGCTTATGCCTAAATGTTAAGGATTTGAAAGGAAAAAAAGGAGAAATTACAACAAAATAATATTAAGACAAGTGAACACAAATGTGAATCATACACAATAAAAGACATTAAAGATAGTCACATGGACCAAAACAGCTATTCTCTCACTCCTTTAAAATACACTTCAACTCTCCCATCACAACCATTGCAGCCCTTATTTAAAGGCTCCTGACGATACAATCATTGTTTTGGATAAATAAACTTAATAATACTCTTCAAAGGATTGGACAAAACTTTACTCAAAGTAGCTTTTTAGCTGTCACTCACAGACAGATGCATTATCAACATGGCTTGGTTTCGATGAATTAATTATCACTAGTGTTTTATAGTGCATAGTAAATTGTTTCCCCTTTATATTCTTGGGCCTGCCATGTAAACCTTAATACAGTGTTTCCCAAACTTTTGGAGCCATGGCACATATTTCACATAAAAAAAAAAAACATTTTATGGTCTTCAGTAGCATGTATCCTGCAGATGATGCACAGTACGTACTGTAATATTCATGACAACCTTTTACTAAAAAATTAGTTAAAATTTTTGACTGTTGTAATTTTACAATCTGTATTAATTTCAGTTAATGTATCATACAATGGCCATGAAAAAAATCTCCACTTAGGACAATGTACAAATCCAGACTTTTTTTTGTTTTGTCTAGTAAAACACCTTTAGACCAAGACACCCATGTACACTCATGGGGAGAGAGAATGAATAGCCTTAAATGTGTAAAGGGCTATTTTAAAATTAATGCGGAGTTGAACTGGGAGCCAGCGACACTGCTTCAGGATAGGGGTGATGTGGTGAGTAGAGGGAGTCCTAGTAATAATACGGGCAGCAGAGTTCTGGACATGTTGAAGCTTGTTGATGGATTTTTGTGGCAGGCCGAATAAGAGTGAATTACAGTAGTCAATCCGAGAAGTAACGAGACTACGGACCAGAATAACAGTGGCATGTGGAGTGAGGAAGGGGTGGAGGTGATTGATGTTACGGAGTTGGAAATATGCTGAGCTAGTGATATTATTGATGTGAGAGTTAAACGATAATGTACTGTCAAGAATGACACCCAAATTTTTCACAGATGGAGAGGTAGAAACTGACAAGTGATTGATAGTAACAGAAAAAGTGTTAGTCCTGGATAGCGATGATTTGGAGCCAACCAGGAGATGCTCTGATTTTTTGCTGTTGAGTTTAAGACAGTTGGAGGAAAACCATGAATCAAGTTCGGCTAAGCAGAGGGTGACGGAGGGTGGAGGAAGAGTAGACAGGTAAAGCTGGGTGTCGTCGGCATAACAGCGGAACTGAATATTATATTTACAGAAAATGTGTCCAAGTGGAAGGAGGTAAATAATGAAAAGGAAGGCCCAAGGACAGATCCCTGGAGCACCCCAGAAGACAAAGGAAAAGGCTGAGAGGTGGAGGATTTTAATCGAATGAACTGAGTGTGGTCAGACAGGTATGATTTGAACCAGGCTAGTGGGGTATGAGAAAGGCCGAAAGAAGCTAATCTGCTGAGAAGGATGGTGTGAGAGATGGTGTCAAATGGTGCACTCAGAACGAGGATAATAAGGATGGAGAGGAGACCAGCTGCCATAAGAAGATCATTTGTTATTTTTATAAGAGCAGTTTTGGTGCTATGAGAAAGACGGAAACCAGACTGGAACCGTTTGTAAAGGTTATTATTGGTAAAGCGTAGATAAACTTGTGAAGCAACTATTTTTTCAAGAATTTTTGAGAGAAATGGTAGATTGGATATAGGACGAACGTTATTAAGGTTGTTGGGCTGTAGACCTGTTTTTTTTTTTTTTTTTTTCAGAACTGGGGCGAGCGGTAACGTTGAAAGAGGAAGAGAGGATAGACACGCCTTAACTAAGACTGTAGGAAAGGGGTCAAGGTGACAGGTAGAAGGCTTTGATTTGTGGATGAGATCAGAGATATCAGTGACAGAGGGAAGTTGGAAGGCAGAAAGGCAATGTAATGGGGGTGGGGTTGAGAAGGAGGAGCTACATGGAACACAGGAGCCAGGTCTTGGTGTATTTTATAAATTTTTAAAGTGAAGAATAGCTTTAGAGAGTCACAGAAGTTAGACGAGTAGAGATGAGCAGGTAGAAAGTCAGACGGCCTGAGAAAATACTTGAATAGTGAAAACAGTGTCTTAGTAGAATCCTCGCTTGAACAAACAATGGTAGAGTAATAGGCAGATTTAGTTTGGTTAATACAATCTATATAAAACAGAACATGATTGTTAAACAATTTCTTATGAATAGTAAGGCCGGTTTTCTTATGGAGACACTCAAGTCGTCGGCTTTTAGCTTTCCAAAGTCAGAGTTCAGGTGTGTACCAAGGTGCTGAGTGAGAAAAGGATACAGGTCTAGTTTTTAGTGGAGCGAGAGAGTTCAAAATACTACTAAGGCTATGATTATAATAAGAGACCAGATCATCTAGAGTAGACAGGTTGTTGAGAGATAGACAACTAGAAAGAGCAGAAGAAAGGATATCAAGATTTATTCTCTTGATATTCCTGAAAGACATGGTGCGGGGGGTTTTGATTATGGAGAAAGTCATTAGGACATTAAAGGAGAGAAGCAGATGATCAGAGGTTGGTAGCTCGTTGGCTGTGCAGTTTGAAGGAGTAACTCTGGAGCAGCAGACTAGGTCCAAGTATGGCCCTTGGTGTGAGTAGGGAAGTTTATGTGTTGTTTAAAATTAAAGCAATCAAGGCAGGATAAAAGGTCTTTGGTAAGAGGATGGTCGGAGTTATCCACATGCAGGAGCCTCGGTGAATGTACTTTCACTGAGGGAGGAACGTAGACACCAGAGGGCTGTACAGGCAGGAATAGGAAAGGAATTTGTGGGAGAGAACAACCAGGACGCCAGGAGCCAGGACGTGTGGAGATGAAGAGCAGCCGGTGGTGGAGCAGCCAGGGACAAGCGGAGTCGGAGAAGCTGTGTGTATTGAAGGAGTCCAGTACTAAGTCGATAGATCAATGACACAAGGATCCAAACCCACACAGACAGTACGTAGAACCTGGGACCACATCGCGCTCAGGAACGGAGACACTGGAGGGCCATACAGGCAGGAACAGGAAAGGAATCCGTGGGAGAGAGGAGTTACAGCAAGACATTTAATAGTTTAAACATATGAGTATGAATTATGTCTAGAAAACATGACTCACCCACATCAGTTAGGGTGAAGCTGCAAAAATTCCTTTGCCAAAACATCATAGCCTGTGTGTAATCAACCAGTGAGAGCCTGCATATTTTCCCATCCTTTGCACTTTACTGATAAGAATTGTTTTCCCACTTTGAAGGAATTGAACCAAATTGTGTCATTAGGCCAATGCACTGGCTAATGCTTTCCGGGTTTTGTAATAAATACATTTGAAAGTTCAGTCATGCTAAAAGAATGAGACAGTTCTACATTTTTGTTATAATCTTTGATAAAAGCTAAATTCGTGAACTTGGAACTTACAGCCAAAATGAGTCACACAGGACAAGCAGCAATAAAACGTCTTCCTAGTGTTTCATTTTTGGTGTCATGTTCTTTTCAACAGAAGATTTTCACACTCTGTGCAGCAGTGTTGGTCAAGTTAATTGAAAACTAACTAACTAACTAACTAATTACTTAGTTACTGATTACTAATTAATTCTCCAAAAAGTAATCATATTACTTTACTGATTATTTATTTTCAAAAGTAATTAGTTACTTAGTTACATTTTTAAAGCATGATACACAACCTGAATACGTAGTAAAGCAATAGACCCTTCAGCCCAATTCTATTTTTTATGCATAATCCATCATATAAAATTGAATCAAATGGAAAGTCTCTTTTAAAAATTGTTTTATTAGTTTTAATCTTTTAATTTTATGCACATTGCATTAGGCAAAAATTAATTTATATGCAACTGTCTTTGACTTGAAGAAATTGTTTAACATTTAAACCTATTTTCTGCATATTCCAGCATGTAAAATAAAATAATGTTTTGCATATACATGGACTCTTTCAAATTGATGCAAGTAAAAGTAAGCAAAAAATAAACAAAATCAAAGATTCAACAGTACTAAGTCCTGTCGCTTTTAAATCTATTGTCACCTGTTTAGCGGTAGTGAGGCCGGTGCTGCCCGGTGCCACAGCAGTCATTCTTTTATTAATGGTGGCTTATCATTCAAAGCAGAGGATACCCAGAGTTTACTTTTAAATACATTTCTAAGATGTGTATGAAACTGGATTTGGCCACTTCTGACCTTCAAGTACAGCTGATTCTTCTACACAGCAAGATGAATTCTTCAGCTGTATCTCAGCACCATCATTCTTCCAATGGCAGCACTCAGTCTAGCTGCTGGCTATGATGACAGCACACATGATCTGTGGAGTTCCTCTTCAGGATCTTCTTATCATTCATCAGACTACAACATGGCTGTAGAAAAAGCAAAAACAAATACTAAAAACTAAAACAGATATGCTATACTTTAATCATATCCAAGTGAAAGTTGAGCTTTTTAAAGCGGGATCCTGGGTTCTTAGATTCTTCATACAGTAAATCCCATAACTATCGCTCTTTATTATGTAATACTTCTTTTGATTAGCTCTACTTACCCTTTCACAACATCTGCGCTTTGGTGAAGGTTTTGCAGTAACAGTTAACTGACAGCATAGATGTGTTTCTTTGTTGAAAGTATTAGTTCCACATGATTGAGCTGTAGAAGCAAAGTCAAGATGTAGGTATCACTCGCAGTAGCTGGTATCTAGAATAGATGAAGGGCTAGTCATTTTGAATAGGATACAATGAGATTCGGAGTGCTATTGCACATTGGTATGTCAAGTTTAAAGCTACATAAAGGCATTTATGATTAAATAAAGCTTACATAAGAACACCAAAAGAATGTTACTCAAAAAATAAGAATTAAAAACTGAGTACTAAAACTAACCTTTATTTGAGAGTGGTGTAATCCTATTGTAAACTAATCCATCTACTGCAAGTTAAAACATGCACACTAATATGGCAGGTTACTCATCTCAGTGATGGTTGTGTTTTTGACTGTCCTGCTGGGTGCTTCTGCCGCCTTCTCTCAACCACTGAATACGACCCACATTCCTGTGGCCAGTCTATCTGTCATGGTGCTGGGTCGTTGACCCAGCGTTTTGTGTTTTATATGATTATTGTCTTCTGTTCTAGTTTATTCTGATGTTAGTATTCTGTGTCCTGCCCTTGTGCCCTGTTCGTGTTGGGATTTCCTGTTTTATTCTGAAGGTCTGTGTCTGTGGTCATTGTGTTCAGCTTGTATCCTCCAGTCATTATGTGTATTAGAATCAGCTGTGCTCCCACCTGTATGTCATTACCTGGTCTCCTTGTTTGTGTGTGTGTATATATAGTGGATGTCGGTCTGTGCTTGTTGTCGGCTCATCTGCGTTCCATGGTGTTCTGTTCCTTAGTCTGCCCCTCCGTATGATCTCAGGTTTGTTATTTAGTTTTCTTCAGTTATTTGTCATCCCTCATTGCCTGTTTTGCCACTCCGCCACTTTGTAAATAAATGTCACTCGTATCATCAGTCACGGCCTGCATTTTGGGTCCTTTTTCCTCCAACACCACGCGGCTCGCCTTGTGGTGTTGTTAGTTTAAAGATGTTTTTACTATGTTATTTTGTGAATAAAATATGGGTTTATGT
Organism: Pundamilia nyererei; assembly: GCF_000239375.1. Classification (NCBI taxonomy): domain Eukaryota; kingdom Metazoa; phylum Chordata; class Actinopteri; order Cichliformes; family Cichlidae; genus Pundamilia; species Pundamilia nyererei. Next base: position 10,375 of record NW_005188211.1, on the reverse strand, counting down.
GATTTGCTATTGTGCTTGCATTCTGCTTGTATTTACATTTTACTCATCATCTCAACTTTTTTCTTTGGAAGTCGGGTTGTAACATGACATTTTCCATTCATTTGTCCAAGTTTGCTCACCTTTACCACAACACAATGTTCGGCAGCCTTGCCTCTGTCAGTGCGCCCCAGGGTGGCTGTGGCTACAATGTAGCTTGCCATCACCAGTGTGTGAATGGGTGGATGACTGGATGTGTAAAGCGCTTTGGGGTCCTTAGGGACTAGAAAAGCGCTATTCAAATAAAGGCCATTTACCATTCAGCCTTTGGTTCAGGTGTCACTATTGACTGGCAGCATATTATGTTGACCGGATTGTAGGCCTTCAAGTCACAGCAGCTCAACACTTTTTCACTCAGACCCTGTGTAACACTGACTGTAAAATCAAGACACAGATACAACTGTTACACTATGGTGTTGGTAAGTTTGTTGTATGTGCATTACATAACTACTAGGAAATTAAGCCTGAAGCATAGTCTAAAAGTATCCTGGTGTGTTTCCCTTATAGTTAAGCAGCAGTGAGTCAGTAGGGAACAATCTTCTTGTAGGTCTGGAACAAATTATGGGTTCAGGCAAAACTGCAGGAAAAGAAAAAGTCAGTAAATCTCTGGTCTTTCATCGGGTTTCATCAGACAATGCTAGCATTATAAACTCATAAACTTATAAATAGACAAGTGGGAGACTGGAAGAAACGGATCTCTGATTTCCTCACCGACACTTTTCCAAAAATGCCTCAATCTGCTTACTGCACACAATGTCATGGTGAGTGGTCTGCACATGTTCATAGAACTAAAAATAAGGACTGTTGCAATAGCTTTGAATAAATGGAAACATCTAACTTAGTTTAAGTGCTTGTAGATGGATGATTCATATTTTAAAAATGCTTTAAAAAGCAAGCAAATAAATATTTTGTTGTTATCTTCTGTGTTTGGCTGTTTCTAATCATTACTCACTGAGAAATTCTGTTAGCAGTTATGTAGCTACCATTATTTATACCAGTGTAACAGGTATATACTATACATAGTATATACACTATGTATATACACACAGCTACCAGTTATTTCTTGCAGTATTAAATAGTCTATAGCAGGACAATTCGACTGCTCCACAGACTGCAGCCTCAAAAATAGCCAAACACTTGAACAACCAGGCACTGAAATTACTGCTTTAAACATTTTTAGGCTTTTCATACCATTAACTAAACCGATTATTAAGTTATTCCATGTTCACCTCATTTAGGTGCTCTGTTTCTTGCAAAAGCATAAAGTCAAAATTCTAATTCAAATTATTGTTATTCTTTCATTAGCCAGTTTAATAATTCATTACCTGTGATGCTGTGTTCATAATGTATTTTACAACAAGTTCCAGGATTGTAAGGCTCCTTTCCACAAGAAGATAGACTTGCAGTACACATATCATGTTTAAATATAAACATTTTACAGTTGAAATATTCACTCATCCTCTGCAATACTGACCTCTGATGGACATGTGTGATAACACTCAGTGAGAACAGCATCATTAGCACCCATAATCTGTACTGACACAAACGTCTAATTACTTTTTGTACATGCACCTCCTCTAAAAAATGTGCTTCCTGTGACTATAATATTCACCAAGTACTCACCAATTTCCATGAGTCACCCCTGTACGAGTACACTATTTCTTTCTACTTTTCTTTCTATTGACTAGGAGAATGTTTGTGACGTTGGACCAACACGTGTATGTGTGGGTTTTTTCCGCCAACGTTACGAGACTACACCCTCACATATGCACAGTGTGGGTGAAGACATGGTGACTCACTGATGACAAGCCTTTCTGGAGATTGCATTACCTCCCACTGCAGGCCCTCTCAGTTAAGCTCCAAAGTGGGAGTTACTAAGCTTGATATAAGCTTCCTAAATGCTGAAGGAAATTGCAGTTGCTTTTAAATCTATGAGTTATTTAGTAATTACGCAGGGTATACATGATTGTTGATGCACTTCTACACAGTTTAAATTAAAAAGAATGATTTTGGGTCTTTTCAGATGAAAGTATCAGTCGCTTTCACACATGACTCATGCTGCCGAATAGATTGTCCTTTTCCTTTTTTACAGCATTATCACTATAAAATGCTGCATCTCAACATTAGTAGGAGGGTTTCTAAATTCCCCCAAAAGAAGAAAGGAATAGCAAAGGCGCACTGAAAATATGGGACCAGGTGATGGCGGGGCCTGGCACTGGTGGCTCGGTTGGGCCCCTTCCAGGGGATAGGGGTACCCTCGGACCTTGAGCCTTTGGGACCGGGGCTCGGATGCTCTGGCGACTGGCTGGGCCTGTGGACTCGTCACTGCAGCCCACTGTGGCGTCTGCACCGTGGCTGCTGGGTGGTCCCACGTCTGGGGCTCTCCTCAGCTCTATCCAGGAACGTGGCGCGGTTGCTGGCTCGGTTTGTCTACCGATACCTTTTTTGTTTTTTCTGACCACTACTCATGCTAGGGTCTTCATCTGGGTTGGAATTTTCTCCAGGATCCATGTCAGATTGACAAATCTTTCTTTTCAAATATGTATCTATTGCTGTTATGCACTGCGTTTTCTCACTCACAGGATGACTATTAGGCCTAATTTATTCTTCATCGTCTTCTGTTTTACTGGCAGTTGGCAACCCATTTAATTAGAGGAGGTAGTTGTACTGCCCTCTAGTCATAGAGAATGTAATTGCTCCGCTCCTCACTCGCGCTGTTTGAGTACTAATCAGGTGCAACCAGACAATCTTCAACGTCACACCTATATGCTGCGGGACAGTGGCTGGGAAACATTGTGTTAGAGGATACAGTAATTAAGCTGCTTTTATAGGTACAAATTTCCAGCACACCTTTAACTAGTCCACTCTGGTGGAACTTAAAGGATTTAAAACTGGATCATCAGAGTTCAAAGTATAAACCGTTTGGAAATAGTCCCAAAACTATTTCCAAAAGTTAGATCCTGCTGACGCAAAAGGTTTTATGTTTGGGGTTTTTTTGTTTGTTTGTTTTTTAATGCAACCTTGCTTTCCTTTCTTCTTGTTGGCTGAACACTTTTATCTTTGTATAGTACTGCTCCGTATTTTTCCTTTGATGTTGCCCTCAAGCTGCTAATTGGAGTTTGTTGGAGTTTGATAAAAGTCCATTTTTTATTTTTATTTTTTTCAAACAGCTTGATACATGTTTCAGTGAAGTTTTCTTGAAACTGGCAGCAAATGAAAATTATTTGTCTGTAAAAGACACTTCTTACCGTTATCATGCCTCACAGATAGCCCATATGGCCCCCATTACCCACACCATTGTGTGTCAGCAACGGCCACCTACCTGCTGATCGTTGCCTGGGGCTGTCCTGGCTTTCCTTCTAATACTCACCTCCTTATTTTCATTTATATGCACTAGCTATATAAATGAAATGTTCTCTGATATCTCAGGAAAATGCAGTTACATAGCCCACAGGCCACTGTGTTTATCAGACTAACTTACTGCTGATTTTAAAGCCTAGCCCTATAGGCCAGAGCAAAGTGGTGCAGGGGAGGTTGTAAATTTGGTAATCATGTTTATCTGGGAGGAAAGTTATCTAAGTTCCCAAATGAGTCAGTGCTTGTTTGCACCTTTGTAATGCTGTGATTGCTAAGCCAAAGATTATCTCAACTCACAACCTGAAGTTCTGCTTTGAAGAGATGTGTCTGTCTGATATGTTTTGCCTTTGATGTCGTCAATAAAAATTTTCTTGTACAGCATCTGCTAGCAGCCTCTTTGACGTGTTTTTTTTTTTAAAGACGTCATTAACATTATTTAGAAAACAGAAACTATGATATCTTATACTGAACTTGCTAAACGGCCCCAAAACCTCTACAGAAAAATGTAGATGAGCAGAAGTAGATATAAAAACTGCAAGAACTCCAAGATTGTACTCTTATACCACAGGCTGCTTCAGTCAAGGACAATGATGACCTTCTTCTTTCTATGAAACACATTCAAGTACATCCAGTATCAACCCATGTATTAATGCATCTTGGCAAACCACAACCTGATTGAATGGGTGTGTCCATTCTCTCTGAATGGATGGATCATACCATTCATACTACATACCTAGAAGCAAAGAGCAAGACTTCAAAAACACCCTAATATGTATAACAGCTATTCAGATATTTGTAAAAGGGTATTGCGCACAGGGATACTGTGCAGTGGCCTTAAAGTCATAACAGTCACCATGACCAGAAACCCACTTCCTTAAAACTGCTTTAAGGTGTGGTGAATCCACACAGCAGGGATCACTCTCTCAGCCAAAGCCTTGGTCAGATTTACTAAATGAGGCAAATTTGCACAACGTTTTGTGGGTGATATGCTAACCCTGCACTAATTCCAATTTTCAATTTCATAACGGTTTCATTTTTGAGTTACTTTTAGTAAATAAATATTTTAGTCAACAGCAGCATCTTCAAATTAACTCTGAAGGCAGGCTAATGACCAAAACAGGAGCTTTTATGGAAAGTGCAGAACGTCATCAGCTTTCAACCCACAGACCTAACTCAGGGAAACATGGTTTTCAGTTCCAGAAAACGTGACCAGATGTAATTCAGTCAACACTAACCAAGTTTAGGGCCAGACTCAGATCACTAAGCAATCATTTATGGAACAGGCCCCTGGTTGACTGGATACATGAGATTGCAGGTTTTAAACATGTCCTGATTTTGTTAGAAATAATCAATTAAGAAATTCACTGAAAGACAGAAAGAGAGAAAGAGAGATTTGTGTGTTTGGCTACAGGATGTTTGTACAACCATAGGGAGTGTGTGTTTAGTACACTTCACCAGCAAATTATACTCATTTCTCTTTGATGTTAGACTTCTCTGGATGTTTTTTGTCACAGATTCTAGGCCAAGCAGGGTAGTGTGTGCGTTTCAGTTGCTTCCAACTGGCATTGCTACAGTGTATGAAGTAGCTGGAAAATGAACATAAGTCTCAACAACAAAAACAACTCTAAGGTTGTCAGCTGGACAAGGGTGGAGTGCCTACTAATGTGTTGGGAATGTGTTGCTGCCCCAGCATATGTAGTTCAAGTATTTTGGTGGTTTTCATGAGTCAGGGGAAAAGTGGAATGGGAGACTGACAAACTGATTGGTGTATTGATCTGCTGTGGTAAAGAAAGAGATGTGTTACCTTGACTTATAGCTACTGAACTGTATCTGGACTTTCTCTTTTTCTGGGCCTCCCACACACCTCTGATGGTCCCAGATTAAACAGTTTAGATAGTGGCTGTCAAAACAACAGCAGGGACATGAGTGCAATTTCACAAAAAAAAAAAAAAGAAAAAAAAAAGACTTCCTGTACATTATGCTTGATTTTCTCTGTAACCACAACAAGGAGAGATGGGCATTTGTGCTGCTCTTTTGTGATAAGGAAGGATCTGGCACTTATTTGACAACAACTGTCTGTGCTTCTCCTTAGAAGATGCATATTTACAAATAACTTTCCAGCTTTGAAAAAAAAAATCCAGCTAAGTGAGAACTAACTTGGACATGGATCAAATGAAATATCTTAGAGATGGTCGTTTACTGGAGTCGTCGGCTCTGTCCGTGTTTCTCTTTACAAAGGGAATAAATAAAGGGCTCCTTACATCTTCACCATTGCATCCTGCTCTCTCTCATTCATACACACATGTTTGTCTCACATATACTAATAGGAGGAATCTGTCAGCCTGTCTATTGCACTACAAACAGGAACTACCCCCACTTTGAACCCATCTGTGAAAAAGACTTGATTTCAGTTTTTTTTTCTTTTTAATGGCCCATCAACCTACTTTCAGGCCATTTTTTTCTAAGGCAACGTTTTTACGCGGATAACTAAAAACCTATTAAAGATAAAAGCTGGAAATTTCTATCATCAAAATGAATGAGGATCTGGCACTTTAGAAAAGAAGATAAATTCAAGTTGTTCCATAAAGTAACATATTTTAGCACACACTAAAAAAAACTTAAAAAAACCTTCATATTTCAAAAGAGAACAGACACAAGTTTAACTATAATGTTTTAGTTTGGGAGTCCCCTAAAACCTAAGAGATTAAATCTGGACCTTCTCCTTTTATGGCCCTCCCACACACTCCTGATGGTCCCAGATTAGGCACCTGAGATAGTGGCTCTCAATACAACAATGGGATATGTGCACAGTTTGAATATAAATAAATATGATTTCCAGCATTATGCTCTATAGATGCTCTGTAACCAAAACAAGGTAGTAAACTGCTCTTTTTTGATAAGAAAGAATCTGGCACTTATTTAACAACAGCTCTGTGTGTATTTCTCCTTGGAAAATACATATTTATGAATAACGTACCAGCAAGTAAAGTTAGCTTTGGATTTGGAGAAAAATCAAATGAAATATCTCAGAGACAATCGACTACAGGAGCCATCTGTGGCTGGGACCTGTGTGTTAAAAAACTCAAAAGGAATATGTTTAAAATTGAAAAAAATAATTACACAGTGTGCAAATACCCATGTGCTGCAAGGCTGAATGCAGCAACCTGGATTTCATTTCAGTTTAAGGCTCTTTGCTTCATGTCTTCTGACACACTCTCTCTCTCTCTTTAATTTAGTTCAATTCAATTTTATTTATAAGGGCCAAATCACAACAACAGTCGCAGTCCAACAATCAAGTGACCCCGTATGAGCAAGCACTTTGGTGACAGTTGGAAAGAAAAACTCTCTTTTACCAGGAAGAAACCTCCAGCAGAACCAGGCTCAGGGAGGGGTGGCCATCTGCTACGACTGGTTGGGGTGAGAGAAAGAAGACAGGATAAGGACATGCTGTGGAAGAGAGACAGAGAT
>NW_005188211.1:0-2660 GCF_000239375.1 Pundamilia nyererei | reverse complement strand
TTCTTGCTTGGATGTTGATGTTTTTGACTTTTTTTCCTCTGTCTGGTTTTGTGTAATTTTGAACGTAAAATCTTACAGTCAGGGAAAGTTTGCCCACTAACAAAGAAATTATCATTCTATCATTTCAATAGTAGGTTGACAGAGATGACACAACAATAACAAAAAATAAATAAAAAATAAAAAAATCCAGAAAACTGCATTTCAAAAAGTTTAAAAATGAATTTGCCTTTTCATGCATTTCTAACTAAAATGTGAAAGTAGTTGCTAATCCTCTTTGTTTTAGTAGTTGCCATAGGAGATCATCTTGTGGATTGTCAGAACCAGCACCCCAATACAGGAAGTGGGAATCAGCTCTCTGTTTAAAAAGCCCTAATCTCTGATCTACAAGTATTACCCAGCAGGCGATCCAGGGTTCAGATTAAGCTAGTGAATGAAAGGACTCGCCTGGTCCTACCTCTCTCTCCAAGAATGTCCACCTACTCTGGCAAAAACTGGGGCCTGAGCATACTTGCAGGCCAGGTATCTAATCACCACACCTGTTACAGCAACTCCCAATGGACTTGGAATATAACTAGGTACAATTTAGGGGCCTGACGTAGGCCAAATTAATCTGAAGCCATCTATGCAGGATCAAACTAAGAGTAATGCTGGTCTTTCAGTAGCCAGTTCACCACTTTAGATCAGAGTGGACTGGCTGAGCAACTATTAAATTGACCATTTTACATATAAATATACTGATCCGCTATATCCTCCTGTTTATGGCTATCTTTTGACTTTTAGTGGCACCTTTAATAGTTATCCTTTATAATGTCCTAACTTAATGAGTTTAATGAGTCATATGATATAGCCAATGTCTGGTCTTGGGAAAGGTTAACTTTATCTTCTGTGTCAACTAGTCAAAGTGTGGTTATATCATGAAGTGACTACAGTCAGTAACAAATATAGAAGATAGTGAACACGATAGGAAGTTAATTCATTTATTCTTTGAGATGAAGCTGGTTTAATTTTCATTTTACAGATATAATTTTCATCTATAAATTCACACAATGAAAGATTGACTCCCCACTGAACTCTGTTGCATCAATATTGCTTCAAATATCTACTTTATGCACCACAGTTATTCTGTGGTGCATATATTAAAGGCTGCTTAAAAAGCAGAATATTAAAAAGAAAGTTCACTGTTTGATAGATTTACATTGAGAGCTCCACTGTAAATCTATCAAAGCCACATTCAACACATAGAATAAACTCAAGATCATTTATCTGCTTTGTTTGGAACAATGAGGAAACGGGCTTCATCTGGCCATAAAGCTGCATGCCTATCAATTGTCCAATATACAAGTCTCAAAGAGTTCACACAGTCCTGAAAGGATTGACATTTTAAGGATTCCATAAAGTATTAAAAACAGTCCTTATATTGAAAATTATGAAGCGCCTTGAGGCGACTTATGTTGTGATTTGGCGCTATATAAATAAAATTGAATTGAATTGAATAGATTTGAATCTTAAGCTACAGAGAGCAAAATTAAAAACCAGCTCAAAGACAAAGTAATCCCCACAATATATCGGTTTTAGAAACATGTACATTTAGAAGTGAAGGTTATAATGCTACCAGCCTATCTGTTCATTATTGCCTTTGTTACATTTTGAAGTTCAGGGTCTACCTGCTGGGCTGGTGTCAGCATACACTCAGCTTTAGTGTGAGTGCTCAGTATGCAAAAGGCATATTGGTTGATTTTCGGTGAGTGGTGATCCTAGGTGAACACTTGGAAATAATGAAATGGAGTGGCTGCAGAAAAGAATCATCGATGAAACCAGTGAAAATATTGTCTTTGTTAAAGAAGTAGGTCTTCCCAGGAATCAGTTTAGGATAGCTACAGCGATCATTTGTTTCCAGGACGTAGGGCAAAGGCAGAGCTTTCACTTTGGCCTGCATCCCATAGACCTTCAAAACATTCCTGAACACAACGCTCTGCAGAGAGACACTTTCCACAGCCCCAATGTACACTAAGGAGAAAGATACACAAATATATTACACTACAAATTCATATCAATTCATAAATATCATTTTTTTTACCAATATGTTTTTATAATACCTCTGCAAAGATTAGCTTTATTCAAATTATTCACAGATAGAACTCTGGATTCTGAAAAACAAAGAACATTATAGACATATTATTGGTAAAGTGAGATCTCTAGGTTGTGCAATCAAGATAAATTGACATAAAATTAAGTCCTACTTTGTAAGAGAGAATGTGTAACATCTAAACGGACCTTTTATCATCTTTCTCTGATCCTGTCCTGCTTCATGGATTGATCTCAGCCTCCCAGCACAGCATGACCACAGGCTGGTGTTATAGTAGAGGTGACCACAGCAGCTAAACCCTGTCTTGGCAGAGTACAGCACCTCTTTGTCCTCACTTGAGCAGCAAATGTCCTGGATTTGAAGATATATCATCAATTATGGTTAATGAAAGCACAACAGTTTGCAGTCATTGTGCTAATTCAGGCAGTCCACAATCTCACATTCATGGTAAGATGTTGATACAGGTCAGCTAAATTTTTACACATGGTGGTAAAAAAAACTTCCTTGACTTACTTGAGTTATAGTATATACCTGCTTAAAACCTAATAATAATAGTTATGGTGCAACATAAGCT
>NW_005188210.1:54594-58485 GCF_000239375.1 Pundamilia nyererei | reverse complement strand
GACTATTAACACCAAAACATTTAACACTTTTGAATTTGCTGTGTATGAAGGCAGAGTGCGGGAACTTGATGGGGGAAACTGTGGCAGGTCATGGGCACTGTAACAAAAGGAGAGGAGAGTCAGGGGATTCAGAAGCACAGAGAATCGTTTGTCCAATTAATTAGCCATGATGCCTTACTTAGTTGCAGGTGGAGAGAAGTTGGAATTTTGGACTCCCCCAGACCTCTGTCTCACACCTTACCCTTCAAGCAGTAGTACAGGGAGGCAGACAGATCAACTTTTACTGATATTTTTTTTAAACAAAGACAGCTATACACAGTGTCACTGACCTGTGAGTGCAGCTCTTCAGTCTCCTTTGTTATTTGATCCCGTTTCCAGACTAGACCATCAACTTGCATGATTATTTTGCACATTTTTGTCAGCACTCGGATTGGCCTTGGTATCAGAGGCTGCTATTAAATTCTCTTTGTCCTCGCATTCCGGAACTTTGGCGCATTCCGGAACTTTGGCGCATTCCGGAATTCCGAACACTCCGGAACTTTTGCGCATTCCGGAATTCCGAACATTCCGGAACTTTGGCGCATTCCGGAATTCCGAACATTCCGGAACTTTGGCGCATTCCGGAATTCTGAACATTCCGGAACGTTTGCGCATTCCGGAATTCCAAACATTCCGGAACTTTGGCGCATTCCGGAATTCCGAACATTCCGGAACTTTGGCGCATTCCGGAATTCTGAACATTCCGGAACTTTGGCGCATTCCGGAATTCCGAACATTCCGGAACTTTGGCGCATTCCGGAATTCCGAACATTCCGGAACTTTGGTGCATTTCGGAATTCCGAACACTCTGGAACTTTGGCGAATTACGGAATGCCGAACATTCCGGAATTCCGAACATTCCGGAACTTTGGTGCATTCCGGAATTCCAAACATTCCGGAACTTTGGTGCATTCCGGAATTCCGAACATTCCGGAACTTTGGTGCATTCCGGAATTCCGAACATTCTGGAACTTTGGCGAATTCCGGAATGCCGAACATTCCGGAATTCCGAACATTCCGGAACTTTCCGGGAATTAATTTTCTCGTATCGAAGCTGGACAGTCGTATTCCAATTGACTCCAGGAAGTCAGTAATGTGTTGCCGGCAGGCAATGTTGTGCTGGGGGAGTCTGCCGGGCGACTCCTTTTTGATAACGGGGTCTCATTTTTTGCCGGGGAAGATGCGCTCTTGACCTTCTTCATAACTACACCCACGCTCGGAGCACTGGTCGATGTAATCTTGGAGAGCGTTTAAACTCTCCCCACTCTTCTTTGGCTCTCGGAGGAGGTGGGTGCATGTCTTCCCTGCTGCTGCTTCTATGTCTGTGTCTAGTCTCCTCTAACTCTAACCCTCAAAGAGTCTCAGTCTTGTTCTGTAAAACCGGAAAAAGTTGTGGATTTGATCAACTGGCCCCGTAACAAAATTGAAACCCTCCTGGGCCTGGGAGAGTCAGATTGTCCTGCTGAGACGTTTACTGTCCAATACTCGATGGTTGGTTGCGTCCTGTGTCTGGCGACACTCTCAATTGAGGACATTGAATGACATCTACCAATTCAGAAACATGATAACAGAGTTCTGGATGATTGGAGGTGGCTTGGACCTGGCTTATCAAAGAACAAGAACCGGCTACAGCTGTTCAAAATTCCACAAGGATGGTCGACATGATAGACCAAGGGTGTTGTACTCCAGGCCTTGAGGGCCGGTGTCCTGCAGGTTTTAGATGTGTCCTTATTGGGTGTTTTATTGTGTTATGGTGTGATGATATCTGTGCATTCCTGGATTATCCCTTTGTGTTACACATTTCACTGTTTTTTCCTTTGCTACCTAACCTGGCCTGTCTCCCCAATGTGATGTTTGTGTATTTTATGTATGGTCAGCAAGGTCTGTCGTCTCAGTTGTGGGCAATTCATCTCGTCTCATCTCATCATTATCTGTCCTCCAGGGAGTTAATTATGGTTAATTAGGTTAATTATGATAAGATATGGTTAATTATATGACAGTTGATTGGTACATTTGGAACAATGGGACCTTGAAAAAAAACTTTTGTTAAATTCTAAGCTACCATTTGCTCTTCTTTCTGCCTCATCTCCTGCGTCTGATGTCACCTGCAGCATGAGTCACTTACCTTTCCCGTCACCAGTGAAGCTAGTTTTTTTTACTTTTGTATTGGCAGCATTCTGGCTCTGTTTTACTCTTCTGTACCACCTTTAGGAGTCAGTCCAGCAACAGGTAAACACGAGCAAGACCAGGTACTTTTCTTTCAAAAAAGATGTTTAATGAAATTTTTAATTACGGCAAGACTGTCAAAAAACTGTCTTATCCTGGCTTATCTGACTCCCCCATTACATAAGAACATAATTACAGTGCGCCAGAAGCACAAAATACCAAAAAGTGCACTCTTATCCTCAAGAGCCTGAGTCTGCGCCTGAATCTGTTCTGTTTGACATGGAAAGAGTGGAAAACACACACAATCACACACACACAAGACAACACAGGCTGGCAGTGGGTCAGAATGACTTCTGCATGCAGCAGAGAAACGTTAAGACCATGGAAGGGTTCATATGTTCTATTTGAAATCATCAACGATGAGTATGGGCAAAACAAAAACAATCTTTATAAACGTCTTGCTTTTCTTTTAGCTTGTTCTCGAGGTGTTGTTTTTCTTTGATACGATGCTGAAAATGCTCTTGTGAGAATTTTAAATGTTAATTGCTTATATTTAATTATTTTTAACAGTTCTAAATTCAACCAAGTATAAAGTCCCTGCTCTTTATTAATATAAATCATGCAAGCTATGCACCAGCCACGCCCAAGTCATACAAACTTCATATTTGAAAAACAGCTCTACAAAGTCAAATAGCTTAAATTCATCATTCATTCCTCAACATTTTCTTCCATATGAGATAGTTCAACTTATGAATTTCTTATTTCTTGTTTTAACTTGATTTGAGTCATAGGGGCTATAACCTTATTGAAGTCTCCAATAAACCGTCTATAAAAAATTGGCCAATCTTAGGAACCGTTGCAGCTCCTTCTGAGTCTGGGGCTTGGGCCATTCCACCACAGCCTTTTTCTGGGCCAGAGTTGCCCCTGCTCCACTATGATTCCAAGAAATGACACTTGTATGTGAAACTCGCATTTCTCACCTTTGACGAAGAAAGGGTTGTCCAGGAGATTTTGCAGGATGAGACCTAGTGATGGGATTTCCGGCTCGTTTTAGAGAACCGGCTCTTTCGGCTCCCAACCGGCTCTTCAGGTTGTTTTGTTGCTTTAATTAATTTATTATTAACAACAATATAAAATTCTGTACAAAAGGAATTACTAATGTAAAAAAAACTCATGGTTTTATTTATATATGTTTATATATAAATATATATGGGGGCCCCTAGAGACAAAGCACGTACAAACTCCAAAACAAATTTCTAGCGTTAACTGAACTTCCAAAACAGCTACCTAGATCACTTAAATTACAAAATTGAAAGCATATGTGTATTGTTTGTGTATTTATACACAAGCACTCATATATATTCAAATAATTAAAAAAAAAAGTTCATTTACCTGTTACTACCACACACCAAATCCGGTCGTTGGTACTTCCTGGCTTGTGTAGCCACTAGGTAACAAAAGCTCAACACGGCACCTTGCACCCTGGAGCACTTCTGTTGTGTTTTGTAGGTGTTTTGGAGTTTGTACATGTTTTGTCTCTAGGGGCCACCGTAAATATACTTCACTCGACATAAAATGTAATAAATAAATCATATAATAGAAAAACAACTATTTACATTTCAACTTTTAACTATTTAAATTTTCAGCTTTTTCCTTTTAAACAAATTTAAAGTGAAACAACACAAA
>NW_005188210.1:45526-53589 GCF_000239375.1 Pundamilia nyererei | reverse complement strand
GTGATCTGGGTTCCCCCCCCCCCCTCCACATACATTTTACCAAGACCGTTGAATAGAACTTCCTTCATATAGAAAAAAGATTCTATATGATCATAAGAAATGCCGCATTTCTGCTGTAGTCAATCTCAAAATCTTCTGGATTGTGCAAAAATCCTGATCCACCCCTGAAAGTAAAATACAGCAAAAAATAAGAAAAATCTAAGATTCAGTGGCACTAAGTCCTGTCATTCTTAAAACTATTTTCACCTGTTTAGCAGGATGGATGTTTGCCCAGTGCTGCAGCGGTCATGTCAATGGGGGATCCGGTGGTTTCTCTGTGAATTTCACATTCCCGTGACGCAAATGTATTTGTCACTTTTTAGGGAATCATACTCAAAGTAATGTCAGTAATTCCAAGTTTTAAACACTGCATGGTCATACTCTCTCCCCCACTCCATATTATCCATTGTTGATCTACACGTGTCTGTTGCTGCCACAGACATCGCAGGCTCATACGTTATTGTCATGAGACACTTTCACAAACAAAATCCCTGTTTAGTAACGCAGTAACGCAAGTAACAGTAATCTAATTCCTTTTATTGCAAAAGTAATCCCTTACTTAACTTGTTACTTGAAAAAATTTATCAGATCACAGTAACGCGTTACCTTTAACATGTTACTGCCAATCTCTAGTTATCACTATATTCACGTCTTTTTTCAGTTTTCATTTTTAGGTTTAAGTTTTTGTTGTGTGCATGTATCCAAGCGTATGCAGCATTGGTATCACACATGAGGCTGGGGGCCCAGAATCGGTCTGGCAAAGACGCCATTCCGGCCTACTGGATGATTTTAGAAAATGTGAAAGGGGGCAAGGCATTCATATTACCCCAAAGTATTGAAGTAATAAATAAAAGATTTTTCAATTTTTGGCATTTTACTGGCTTAATTAGTGCAGTGAAGAGAGACAGGAAAGCAGGTGAAGAGAGTTTCCTGTTCATCCCAGTGATCCATAAATAAACAATTTAATGAGGAAAAAAAACTTCATGTTCTTTCACCTACTATTTAATCTACTCTAAAAAATGCCATTCCTTTTTGTTTTAGTTTAGTTTAGTTTTGTTGTTGGTTTTTGGAAATAGCCTGGATGGAAACAGTAACTTCCACATCTACAGCCAGTTTAAGATTTTAAGCAAAATCTGGGACTCTCCACTGAACTGAAGAAGTAAAATGTCTTCAAGGAACTTAAAGAAGTCCAGTTTTCCAAGCTCCTTAGATTGGTTTTGCAGATGATCACAAAATAGCATTTTACAGTCAGGAAATCCCCCAAATCTTAATCCAGTTGAGACAGTCAATCCTTATAATGCAAGTGAACAAACAAAGAGCCACAAACTGTGATCACCTTGGAGCTCTGATAAGGCAGGAATGGATGGCCATCAATCATCATTTGGCCACAGAGGATTTCAGAAGTTATGAAGAAGAATCATCACTGTACACACTGCATAAATTTGATTTCTTTCCCAATTAAACTCTTTAATCTCATGAAATGCTTGTGATTGTTCTTCATTATGCTGAAGCAGAAATCAAGTGAACATCATGCTGTATAAGAAAAATTCAAAAGGAACAAGTTAAATAAGTCAATCATAAGACATCACCAGAATAACAGCAGCAGAAACTTATTTTAATAGTTTTGCTGCCCGCTAGAGGTAAAGTAGGAACCAATTTTCTTTTGTGCACTGTCCACTTTCTGCTGTGACATAACAAATTTCCCACGTGTGGGACTAATAAAGGTTATCTTAGGTTTGGAGGTCTGGAGTGATTGACCCAAAATTGGTGCAAATTTCACTAGTCTGTATAGATGTTAGGCACCTGTGGCCATGTAAATGAATGGAACACCTGTATTCAATGATTTTTATGGGTTAATATGTTAAAAGTATTCACTTAATGTGTGACTGAGGATGGACCTTACCGAGACAATTTCAAGAAATAAATGACAAACCTTTGTTAAGGTGTAGCAAATGGCAGCACAAACATGAGCACAAAGAAAAGTACTGGAAACACACAGGGAAGATAAGACTGTTTCAGTGAAGGCAAGAAGGCAAGCACTATTATAATTTGCTGCATATGGAGTGGATGTTAGTGAGGAGGATATTAGGAAGAGAGAGCCAATGCTGGCCCAGTCTTTTCAGGCTGTGATGAATACTGCCATGACTGCCCTATTTCCATGGCTTGGAATCCTGATTTAGGTGTGATATATGAAAGCACATGACATACCAGAGGATATATGGAATGTTAATTTCACTGGTGATATTTCTCTGGTTACCTATCAATGATAAATCATGCATTTAAGCAAGGCAAAGTTTTACTAATATTACATGAGTTGTAACAAGTTGTAACACCTGTAAACTGTAACTTTATGGCAGTCCAAAATACCACTAAGTTGGACACCAAATCTACTCATAGCAATATTTAAAAATGAAGGCTACAAAGACAGTTCTCTGTCTCATACACACAGTTTTGCGCACAAATGACACGTAACTCTATAAAGTAATGTTATATACATTTGATTTCTGACTGAATAAAATATGTCTTGTAATAATATCCTATGTTCAGCATTAGCACATTACATTTGTTGCAGATACTATTTAGTAAAGATGTGTCTCTAATCATGTTTTTAATTCCTCTTCCGGCCCTGCACCAGCTGCTGCAGCAGTAGAACTTGTTCACATTATGTTTAATCAGAATCAGAATACATTAATAACCCTAAGGAAATAATATAAAACTAGGCTTGTAAGAATAGGCAGTATTCCTTAAGAAAAATGAAAAAAATAAAAATAAAATAAGCGTCAGCAACAACTAAATCCAAAACAACAACAATAACAAGATAGTTTTAGCTGTGATTAGGATGTCTGTGAGTGCTTGAGTAGTCGAGTATGAATGGCTATATTTACCTGGAATAGGCATTTAGGGTCACTGCTGCTACTTGCATGCAAGTACAATTGATTTCAACTGTATCAGTTTGTAAGTTAAAAAATGAGTATTGACAGTCTTGATACATTAGTTTTTTTTGACAGCGCAGAACAACCTTTTGAGGTGTTTAGAAATCTCCTTCATTTTTAGTCCATATATAATTGGATTGAAAAGGGGAGGATACATTACAATTTGCAAAGTCAATATGGAGTGTACAATCTTTGGAAAATTAGACTCCAGACCAGAAACAATGACATCAAATGCACACAAACACAAATAGCTGATCAAAACTATCAAGTGGGGCAAACAGGTCTGTGCAGCTTTTCTCCTGACTTCTTTACAGCTTTGATAGGATATCACAAGGATCCTGGTGTAAGTGAAGAATATGAAAACCGCAGGGAGAATTGCAACATTAGATAGTACAACCATATCATATACAGTTTGTGCTTTTGAATACACACATAGAAGCTTGTAAATTGTATTGTTGCAAAAAATTCCAGTGAAAGTAAAGTTACAGATTTTTTTATTGGCCATTAATACACCTACCACTGCAACCTGAGAAGAGGGCACAATCCAAGCTAAGGTTAAAAAAATGCTGATAGTATTTTTTGTCATGATCATTGGATATTGCAGAGGTTTGCATATAGACACATATCTGTCATAGGCCATGGCAAACAAGAGTAAAAATTCTGAACCACCCAAAGAGTAAAACATAAAAAACTGAAAGAGACAGACAGAATAAGATATGATCTGTCTTTTAGATAAAAAGTCAGTCAAAAGCTTTGGATAAATAACAGTGCTTAACATAACAGAGTTCAATAGCAAAGCTGCAATAAAAATGTACATCGGCTCATGGAGACTTTTCTCAACCACAATGAGGAATACAATGGCAAAATTACAGCAGAGTATCAGAATGTATAAAGTAAACATGATCATAAAATAAAGATATCTGTATTTGTTCACTTGGAAAAACCCATCAAGAGTTATGTATGACACATTTAATGCCAGCTCCATTAAAATGATGAACCAAAATTTTAATAAATAAAAAGAGATATGACAGCAAGTGAGAGAAAACAGAAAGTGAACACCTACCTTATCCTGATCGGCATATGAGTGGACTTAAGAAAGTGAATGTTTTGACTTCTACTTGGACTCTGTTCATAAACCTGCTTCACCCTCTATGGACTTCATCCCTAACTCTCCAGTACAGTCCTGTGTTGAACTGTTTTCTCAGTACTACCCCCACTGTTTTTGGACTATTAAAACATTTAAGGAATTTCTTGTTTCCTGATTACAAACAGTTTATTGTGACTATTTGTAAAATTGTATTTATTTTGTAAGAATTTTTCAATTCATCTAAAAAAATACTTTTTGTCCTTTGTAGTATTATAGTAAAAATGCATACATGTCCTCACTGTAAAAAAAATCTTATCACAAGACTGCAAGTAGTGTGAAAAACTAAGTACACACTGGTTGCTTCTATAGTAATTAAGTAACAAGGTGCTAATATTTACATGCACCTCATTAATTGATCATGAACAAGTATGAACATATAGGTTCTATGTAAAAATTATTATATATATGAAAAAGGTTATTAGAAAAAAAATACCTAAGCAAATATAAGCAAAAACCTGCTGAATGTAATGACAGTACAATTACAAAAAGACTGAAAGACTGAGGTATGGCTTATTTAGAAAAGCTCCCAGGAGAAAGGTTTGTGAGGTTACATCTAAACAAACCACAAGAATTCTGAAACAATGTCCTTTGTAGAGATGAGACCAAAGGGGGGATGCATACCCAAAATATCTATCCATCCATTTTCTTCCACTTATCTGGGGTGGCGACTCCATCCCTTCGCAGCTGTGGACAATGGGCTTAAACTTGGAGGTGCTGATTCCCTTTCCTGACGCTTCACACTTGGCTACTAAGTACTCCAGTGTGAGCTGGAGGCCACCACCTGATGAAGCCAACAGAACCTCATCATCTGCAAAGTGCAGAGACAAGTTTCTGAGACCACCCAAGTGGAAGCCTTACGCCGCTTGGTTAGAAATTCTGTCCATAAAAATTATGAACAGAATTGTGACAAAAAACAACCCCGGTGGAGTCTAACATCCACCAGCGACAACTTCGACTTGCAATGGCTGTATAAAGACCGAATGGCTCTTAGCAACGGGCCAAACAGCCCATACTCCTGAAGTTCCTCCCACAAAATACTCTGAAGAACATGGCCGAATGCCTCATTCAAGTCCAGAAAACTCATGTAGACTGGTTGGGCAAACTTCCACACATCCTCAAATATCCTCAAGAGGATAAAGAGCTGGTCCAGTGTTCCACAACCATGATGAAAACAGCATTGTTCCTCGTGTATCTGAGGTTCAACTAACACACTCTCCTGTGCAGCACCCTGGCATAGACATTTCAGAGAGGCTGAGAAGTGTGATCCCCCTGTAGTTTGAGTACACCCTCTGGTCCCCCTTCTTAAAGATCCACTATCCCAGCCTGCCATTCCAGACGTACCACCCCAGATCTCCATGCAGCACTTTAGAAGAGTACCAACCAGGACAGTCCTCCAACATCCAGAGCCTTCAGGAACTCAGGGTGAACCTCATTCACCCCAAGGGCTCTGCTACTAAGGAGTGGTTTTACTTCCTCAGTGACCTCACCTCCAGTGATGGATGAGTCGTCAACTTTGACAAAGTCAAACCCTTCTCCAGTAAACTGGTTTTGAATCCCAAGCAGTACGTTGAGGTGAGGCTGACTATAACTAGATGTTACTTATCAACCTCATGCACCAGCTCAGGGTCCTTCCCCACCAGCAAGGTGATATTTCATGTCCCAGTCTTCAGCCTTGGTAGCTGGGTATCAGTCTGCCAGGGTCTCCACCCTTGGTTGCTGCCCAGCAGACATTACACTGGACCCCTTCCTGTGGGTGTAGGACCTACAGAAGGGTGGGCCCATGCCCCTTCTTTGGGCACCCTCCCTCCCCAGGACTGGCTCCTGGACGAGGCAAACAAATGCCTGCAAACTTCAATGAACTGAAGCAACACCGTTAAGAACAGTGAGCCAAAATTCCTCCACAATGATGTGAAAGATTTAAAGAATGACGATAGTCATACAGAAACTGATTAATCCCTATCCTCTCTGTTCAATTAATTAATAGCATTGTGTTAGGCATACAAAATCTGCTGTATCATTCATTTTATTAAATATTCAGTTAGAGCTGACATGTTTCTTTACACTGCCACTGACATCCTTCTTGGTTAAGTCTGTTTTTTGAAGTATGTGACAGTTATCTCAAAAAGTTGACTCTGTTCATCTGGACAGAATGTCTCAGTGGGAGCAGTGGGAGCAACATTTCACTCATCCAAGTGACTTCGTGGATGAAATGTTTGTCCCACTGAAAACGTTACGTCCAGATGAACAGAATCAACTTTTTGGGATTTCCTTACCTGGATGATTGAGCATGCATCAATATATGTAACAGTTTGTGTTGTGTTTTTTTTTTGTATTGTTTGAGCCAGTGTGCCAATTGAAGGACCCTTTGGTTTCATATGTCCCAAAATGATAATTGATTGATTTATTTGTTTTATTGTTTCATGATCTAAAACACCATTACTGTGAAAACCATTTTTTATTTTTTAGAAATATATAACATTTAGACCAACAATATATGTGAAACAGTACTCTGTGAATTTAAACATTGACATTTTAAAAATGTTCATTATCTACAATCTTTTTCTCCATAGATATTAGTTACTTACATCAGGAACACTGAGCACAAAAAAACAAGGGAATAAACACCAGACAAGACAAACCCTGGGAGAGGAAATTAACATTTGTTATTGTATTGTTTCCCTAAAGAGTTGTCTTATGGTTCTTGAGAGTTGCCTGATGTGCATGTGTGAGTGAGGGGTGGAGAAAACATTATAAGAGAAATATTAATATGAAATTACTATTAAATTTAGACTTATTTTTGTACAGTGTTATTAAAATATCCCCCTTTCATACATTTTTAATCACAGTGAAAGGAGAAAGCCATCAATATTTGTTACCAGATTGCATGAGTTAAACAAAACCTCTGGGATAAACAGGTCTATACAGCTTTAAAAAAAATCTCTAAAATTTCAATATCAGAATAAAACAACATAAAAATCATACATAAAGAGTAGTATTCCACCAGTGAATGATGACTAATAATGGTGTCAGGAATGTCACACTCAGAAATGCAAGTTTGTAAACTGTTGACCGTCCGAATGGGGTCTGGAATGTGGGGCCTCCCTGCTGCTGCGGAGTTGGGGCGGTCTGCTTCTCCCCACCGCAGGGAAAAGGCAGCTGCCCCTCTGTTGGTCTTCCTTGGTCTCTTGTGTTCTGGGGGCCTCTGAATGTCTGGAGTTTTGATCTCCTCCATACCTGCTTCATGCCCTGGAGGACGGAGCTGTGGCTCCCCCACACCTTCTAGCAGATCATTACATGAAGGAACCTTTTAAAAACAAGCGCGCTCATGCTCACAGGTGTACACACGGGTGCTCACACACACAAACTACACCCTCTTTGGCTCCTACCTCAAAGCACACTGTGGGCTGTCGATCTTACGTGCTGCACAATTATGTTTAATATTTAGTATTTACTGTTATATTCCCATAGATCATCGTGATATTGTTTATTATGTTACTCTCGTTTTCTTCTGCTTGTTTTCTTTTTTCTTTCTCAACAGTTGATCCAGGTGATTGATATATGTATTTTTTTTGTCTGCTTATTTAGTTGGTTTTTGTTTTTTTGCCCGTTATCCCCGTCCCTCTTCTCCGTTGTTTTTTCCCACTCTTCCTTTCTCCCTTTTCTTTTCCTCATTCAAGTCTGTCCCGTATCTAGCAAGTGAAATAAAAAATAAATAAAATAAACAATAAAAGGCGAATCAAATAGACCATTTCGGCAAGGCTGGGATGGTCAATTTGGTAAAGTAAATCCGTTGGGCATCTTTCTTCGCCTTTAGACAATAATTCTGATGGCAAAAGAACCAAACGGGACAGGAAAAAAAAAAGAAAAGAAGCAAAGCTAAACCAAGGGAATTGTGGAGGACTATAAATATCTTGGAGTATACACAGACAAACTGGATGGGTTAA
>NW_005188210.1:6880-8066 GCF_000239375.1 Pundamilia nyererei | reverse complement strand
AAAAATGGCTCCACAGCATGTAAAAATATAATATAAGCTCTGGCGGCCTTGGTTCTATGGTAGGTCTTAAAGGGTTAATGGGCTGGTTGGTGCTGCACTGGTTGGTTAGCACTATTGCGATATTACTTTGGTGCTTGAAGAAAAATTTACATGAACACACTCACATGAGACACAGACCTTCACAATAAAACAAGAAACAAGAAACCACTAAACAAAGACGCAGACAGAATATAACACATGGAACTTGCAAAACATGAGACACCACCAAAGAGCAAATCCTAAAACATGAATAAACAGAAACCTATAATTCTCATAATGGTCAACAATGTAAAAGAATCAAAATACAATCCAAAATTAAACCAAGACACGAGAAACCAAAAATACTGGGTCAAAACTGACCCAGAACCGTGACAGTACCCCCCCTCCAAGGGCTGGCTCCTGCCAGCCCTAAACAAAAGACAGAATAACCAGGCCAGGGTGGGTGGAGGGGGTCCAGGATGGAGGGACAGAAACGAAACAGAAAACAAGGAGCATGAGTCCAGATCAGTCCATAAACAAGAAAACAGTTCAACACCAAACTCGGGGTCGACCTGAAGGTAGACAACATGGGGCCAAAAACAGTTCAGGGGGCCGGCCACGCGGACAGCAGCAGCGGCAGCGACGCAGGCAAAGCAAATTAGGAGGCTGTGGCGGCGACCAAACAGGTCCGGAGGCCGGCCACGTGGAAGGCAGTGGCGGCGGCGAGAGAGCAGGTCTGGAGGCCACCCTTGACACCCAACTAGAGGCCTGGAAGGTGGCGGGCAAAGGCGAGGTGGTACAAGCCAAACTGGATCTGATGATGGTGTAGCAATCGCAGAACCAGACGTGGATGAAGCCGACGTGTATGAAGCCGACGTGTATGAAGCCGACGTGTATGAAGCCGACGTGTATGAAGCCGACGTGTATGAAGCCGACGTGGATGAAGCCGACAAGGCGGGACCAGGCGAGGGTGAAGCCACACAGGCTGGACCTGGACGGCAGCGTGGCGGCTGCGGAACCTGACGGCAGCGTGGCGGCTGCGGAACCTGACGCTGCAAGCGACGGTGTGGAGGTTGCAGGCGGGGATGCTGCAGGTGACGATGTGGAAGTAGCTGATGATGATGCTGCAGGCGACGATGTGGAAGTAGCTGATGATGATGCTGCAGGC
>NW_005188210.1:3212-6860 GCF_000239375.1 Pundamilia nyererei | reverse complement strand
GACGATGTGGAAGTAGCTGATGATGATGCTGCAGGCGACGATGTGGAAGTAGCTGATGATGATGCTGCAGGCAACGGTGTGGAAGTAGCTAATGATGATGCTGCAGGCAACGGTGTGAGTGTCGCAGGGGATGATACAGCAGGCGGTGGCTGAATGGACTTCCCCGGACTGTAAGCAGACATGAGGATATGCTGGCTGGGTTCTCCTGAATCCCCAGCTGACGAGGCGTGGTGCTGGACGGGCTTCTCGGGCCCTCCAGCTGAGGAGGCATGAGGCTGGATGGGCCCCTCGGGCCCTCCAGCTGGAGCAGATGCAGGGCCAGAGGCAATTGGGACCTCTGGCTGAGGGTGAAGATGAGTGGCTGACTGAATGGGTGAATGCACTGGAGCCTGAACTCATGACAAAGTTAATGATTCCTCTACCAACTGAGCTTCTGGCTGGGCTATGGACTGTAACAAAGTTTGCAGTAAGTGTGGTTATGTTAATGTCTGAGCTATGGGTAGCGGGGCTGAAGACTGAGCAGAGGGCGACTGAAATTGAGCTGAAGGTGGCTGCTGGGCAGCCGACTGAGCTGAAGGTGGCTGCTGGGCAGCCGACTGAGCTGAAGGTGGCTGGGCAGCTGACCTAGCCGGCTGTTCAGACAAAATCCCAGACTCCTGCTGGGACTGTGAATGCTGGCGGCGCATATGCCGCTTCCCTGTTGAAATGGGATCAGGGCTGGCAAAAGGTGATGTGGAGAAACTCTGCTGCGGCTGCTCCTGCTGTGGTGTGGAAATGACAACTGCTCCAGTCCGTACCACAGGAGAGAATGGAAGGGAGATGATGGCGAGGGTTGCATTTCTTCTTTAAGGGTGGAGAGCTTCGTTCTCAGATTTATTATTATTTGTTTTAGTCCTTTGATATTTAGGAAACTGACAGTGGAAGCAGTGGATGACAAAAAATTATCAAAAAACACTTCCTCCAGCTGCCTCTCGTAGGGGTTCGCAGCGTGGATTACCCTCCAACAGTAATCCCATAGGTGCACGAGATACTCCCCCTCAGAGGCGAAAAGTGAGTCCACTGGATCCATACTGGTCGCGTTGTTCTGTCAGGGCTCTGTGTGCGGGCAGGCGGAGATGAGGATCCAACTGCAGGCCTCGAAGACAGAATGCAACTCAAAACCACAGCTTTATTGCTGGCAGGAAAACAAAACATGACGTGAACACGGAATGCAGAGAAAAAACCACACAGGCATAATCTGAGGGTATGACGCGACACTGAGCACAGGAAAACACAGGGCTAATATACACAGGGTGGTAATCAGGGAATGGGCGACAGGAGGGAGACACAGCTGGGAGAAATTGGACTAACGAGACAAGGGAGCAGTAGAACTGAACACACACACAGAATCAAAATATAATACAAAATACAAAATTAAACCAAGACACGACAAACCCAAAATACTGGGTCAAAACTGACCCAGAACCGTGACAGAAATGTCTAGACTGTAGAGAAGTCAGGCCTTTGAACTTGAATCGCAAAGGAAATGACCACACTTCCAACATCAGTTTTGACACATAAGATGCAATGACAAAACAACCTCCTGAGGTGTTGAGATATTTCTTTCATTTTCAGTCCTTATACAATTGGTGTCACAATGTTTGACATGGACTCACGCGCAGATCAGGTATCCTTGGCAAAAGAGAAAGTGCGTTTATTTACAGTGAGACAACAGCTGAGAATATATATACAGTGTGGCAGGGGAAAGGGTCCGGGGCTCCAGGGTCCAGGGGGAGACAGGGATTAATCCAATACACGCTCTCAGTGGGTTCCAAACACACACGCTCGCTCGGGTCCAGGGCAGATCTATATACACACAGAGAAAGAAGTCCAGGTCAGGGATAGTCTCAAACTCTCAGGTTCAGGTTCAGAATGCTGCAAGACGACTCTTAACAGGCATCAACAGAAGATCTCATATCACTCCACTTTTGGCCTCCTTTCACTGGTTGCCTGTAATTTTAGGTTTTATTTTGAATTTTTAGTTTTAACCTTTTGGCCCTACATGGTCCTAAAGGTTAGAGCTTTTTTAAACTTTGTGGCTTGTTTGCAATGACTATTGAATGCTCTGAGACACGGCCTTATTATATTCTGTACAGATTCTTTATTTAACACAACGAGGATGATGCTCTTGAGTTCTGTGCTTGAGTACAGTTATTAATCACAGAGGCATACTGTGCCTAAATAAAAGAGCAACTCATGTAGCCATATGAGTATCGTATACAAATATGCAAATAGCAGTATATTTATAGAGAATATTTAAATAAATCTGAGTAACAAATACACTAATAACAATATCAAGCAAAAAAATACAACAATCTTAAATATATAGTATACATATGCTATACAAAAATAGATCTCAGACAGAGAAAAGAAAACTTCTATACTGTGAAACATAATACACACATGAACGCAACAATTGAACCAGACGATATAAAAAAAAACACACATTTAAATTACATACTTTCAACATGAGCTTTGCCAGATGTTGAGCTTTCCTTCACCGAACAATTTTTTGAGGTGTTTAGAGATTTCTTTCATTTTGAGTCCATAAACAATTGGATTAAAGAGAGGATGATATGAACCATATAGGGCTTTGGAGTTGACGTCACGCCGCAATGCATTATGGGAGCGCAGCGCCATTTTCGGGGTCTACGAATCAAACCAAAAACACAGTGTTGGAACGACGACTACAAGAAAGATGCTTAAAAGCAGCTCAAAAGAGAATGAACTGTATAGAGACCGATTTCATTCAGAGGCGAAGCAGCGGTACTTGCAGAAAATAGCGTGCATTGGAAATGTGGACCCGTATGAAATACGGCCGTGGAGTAGACACCCTGAAGACCAACCGCTACTGACGTAGCCTGACATATTTTCGTACCTTATCTGTGGAATCAGCGCGTACAAGTCGTCATTCAAGCAAAGGTAAGTCAGCTCGAGTACTGCGAGTGAAATGCATTTGATTTCCCTGCAAACATTCAGATTAGTGCAGCATAAATTAATTCATGAGGGGAAATTACAGTGAGAACATGTGGAGGCTGTTAGGTGGATAACATAGCGAGTTCAGTGCATTGATGTGACATTCTCCTGAAGGATTGTTATTCTTTATGGTTAAAGAAATTGCACTAATTTATTCATATTTATTATAAATAATCCTAATTAAACATCTTTCTTCCATGTTTGTATCTTGTGTCACTAAAAATACAATTTATTTTAATTTTATAATTGATCAATGACCTGCAGAATCTCCTTATCATATTAAGGGATTCATAATTGTCACTTTATGCTTTCTCCATCTCTAAAGTGATGACATCCTTGCATTACCGGTACATACTTTAGGTTCATTTTCTGCAGGCAGATTTACACTATAACATGCATCGTTCTACAGATGGACACATAAAGAAATGGAAAATGACATGTATGTGCTAACTTTCTAAACACTTTGTTACATTTATGATAAAGTAGATAAAACACATTTACGTCGGCCTTGGCTCACAGTTCTTGTCTTTAAATGAACTTTGTCTGTGTGTGTTTCAGGTCCTGCACTCTCAAAGACTGAATGAACCAGCATTGCAGCCATGGGTCACTGTGAGCATCACAGGGAAGGTTGAA
>NW_005188210.1:0-1531 GCF_000239375.1 Pundamilia nyererei | reverse complement strand
TTTGATTGTTTTAATCAATTTTAAATCATGCTTTTTACTTGTTTTTGTTTCTAATGTCTCTGTAAAGCACTTTGAATCACCTTGTTGTTGAATTGTGCTATACAAATAAACTTGCCTTGCCTATAATTATATAATATGAACACAAACATGAAAAGCTGACTAAAACGAGCAAGTGAGGTAAACAGGTCTGTGCAGCTTTTGTCCTGACCTCCCTGCAGCTGTCACGGCACTGTTTTAATTGATATTCAGATAAACAAACAGGCAGGAGTACAAATTTGAAAAGACTATGAACCATCAAACCAACATAGTTAGTTAGTTAGTTAATCATTAGCTCTCTGCATTGTTAAATTAGTCTCTAAAGGGTTACAAATGTGTATCCACAAGCATAAACAAAGATTTACAAATCTGTAGTGATTTATATGCAATTTTGAGTACTTACAAATTAATGCTTAAATGCAAATGCAAATACTTTCAAGGGCCCGCGAGGCCTTTTTCTTTAAAGCAAAGATTTTATTAAAAGATCTGATTAAACTCACAAGTCTTAGTGGGCAGGAGTGTCACACAGGAATGGAGTTCACTGAGCGGTGACTATTGGTTCAGGAGCGAAGGAAACTGGAGGTGGAAGGATTAGCGCTAACACAAGAAGTAAACAAAGCATAAGCAAAACATAGAAGCCAATTTACCACCTTGAGGTAGCAGATAATTCAACAGAGAGTACAAATCTGAGCTGACAGTGATTGGCTAGTGATTGCTGCTTATGACCTGCAGGTAAGGTGAGGCACAAGCAGGTAACAAGAACTCTGCCCAGAAGGGGTTGGGGGGTTGGAGTCAGGGTCCACAATACAACTGGCACTCAGTTTGGACCAGATTAGAGATTAGATTAGATGAAACTTTATTAATCCCTTGGGTTCCTCCGGGAAATTCAGTACCATTCAGACCATGACAAATACATGGTCCAAATGCACATACTGTCATGGCCTGGGTCTAGGGACCCAGGGCTCAGTGTATGTTTATGTTTTCCGTGTGTTGTTGTATTGGTTTGCTCTCCGTCTCTCCATGTGTCTCTGTGTGAGCTTCCGGAGGTGTGGGTTCGCTGAGGAGACTGCGAACCCGGAAGTGGTCTACTCGAGAGACAGCCACACCTGCCGCTCCTCGTCCTCTGCCAGCTGCAGCAGATTACGCTCATCAAGGAACGGCATTTAGGACTGCAGCTGAGCTGAGGCCGATGCTGGATCCTTGAGTCAGAACTCGTCAGTACTGCCGTGAGCTTTTACGTAACCTCCGAGGAAACAGATCCCTCTGCCTTTTGTGTTACCAGGAATCGGGAGCGGAGTACGCCTCTAAAGTCACGGTGTGGGAATTGGAGTTTTTTGGAGTCGCCACCTTTCACTTCTCACGGACATCTGCACTGTGTGGGATTCAGGGAGAATCAGAATCAGAATCAGAATACTTTATTGATCCCTGGGGAAATTATTTTTTGTTACAGTGCTCCATTTTAAACCAACATTAAGACAAGACAGACAATACACTA
>NW_005188209.1:48729-58578 GCF_000239375.1 Pundamilia nyererei | reverse complement strand
CTGTGGTAAACTTGGCCTCCTCTGTGCTCAGACTCTGTATACCTGGATCATGGTTTAATGTGTTTTCTGTCTCCTGCATTCTTCAGATTCATCACCCGTCGCACTCACCAGTAGTGCTGGTTCCGTCTCCATCCTGTTTTTCCGTCTGCTCGGAACCCAAGGACCACATACACAACTTCTTCTCAGCCTGCCCTTCAGTCCATACTCTCCACCTCCTTGGAATCTGGACCGGACTCTCCCCACTCTCGATCCTCTCTGGAATGCTCCCATGGCAGCCTTTTTCCCCGCTTAATAACCAGGGTCTCCAAGTAAGCCCAAGACTATCCACTGGCACTCCATACCTCTGTCCCTTACTCGTTTGTCACTCAGTAACACCTTTCTCCTGTGTTTACAGAAAGTTCCCGTTCGAGTTCTCCCTGTGCTCTACGCCTGTTTCCCCGCCCACGGATTTCCCTTAGTTTCTGCGAATGGTTTCTGTTAAACCCAGTTCTGTTCACGTTTTTGTTCCTTCTAATAAATTATACATAGTTCGAGCAATTGAGTCTGCTTTTGAGTCCACCGCATCCTTGTTTGTGACAAAACTGTTAAACTGGCAAAGAAAAAAAAACAACTAATTTTACTCGTACAATCTGGAAGTTGTGTTCTCCCTATATTAAAGCTGCTATACAGAATCTGCAAAACAAACTGGGTTGTCACAAATTTGGTCCGTGGGCCAGAGTTTGACACCTATGGTATACATTGTACCATAGGCCAAGGTGTATCCATTTTTCTAATTTTTTAATAATATTTTGTACATTTCAAGGACTTCTATTTTTGGAGTGTATTTTTATGTATCTGTATTATATTATACATACACATTAAAAGTGAATCTCTGTCCAAAAAATGCACTCAGTTTACTTTTTACTCACTGTGAGCATCATTCATTATTCTCCCGCAGTAATTAAGGTTAGGATATGTTTTGGGTTTTTTTTTTTTATTCCAATCCATTCTTCTTTGGCAGCATTTAAATAACCATTATCAGATTTGATGGTTTTGTTACAGACTTTTCAAAAAAGTGTTTTGCTTTTCTTTCACAAATATGGGGATTGAATTGTGTTAAAATGTACAAAACTATCATGTCATGTTTTGTGATGAGGACCCAGGCACAGAGAGACTTGGTGAATTTAAGAATCTTATAATTTAATAAAGAAATTTGAAGACTTTCCCAGAGAGGAAATTATGATGACTGATAATGGAGATGAAGACAACAGACGATGAGGACAGGGAGGAACAGGGGTTTAAATGCACCAAGGAGACAATCAGAGGGAACTCGGGACAACTGGAGACATTTAAGGATGCAGGGACTGACGGAGACAGGGAAGACGTCTCATCGTGGCGAGTAAAGTTTACCTTGTCTGGATGGGCAGCTCTCTGGGTGCTCAGCACCCCCAAAGCTCTGATCCTAGAATTGCCCCTGGTGTCAAATGAATCCTATAGTCATTCCTAGATAAGTGTGTGCAACAGATGGCAACTAGCAGTTTCACCAAAGCCGTAGTCAAAGGTTTCTAAATTAAAACCAGTAATTGAAAATATCTGAGGCAATCCATAATAATGTGACACCACTATTTTTAGGCAGCTGAGCTAATGACAGCTACGAGGGCTGCAGGACCACTGGCTGAATCAGACTTTAGAGTGTTTATCCAGAAGCTAATGAGAGTTCATGTTTTCATCACTGACTGCACTGTGCGTAGTGCAGAGTATAGATAGAAATGCATAAATTAAGCTAAATGCCCGTGTTTGTGTTAGAGACCACATCATTATTTGTTGAGTGTTCACTCTTCATTAGAGAAAAGTGGAGGAGAGCTGTCCTGTGCACACTGGGAAATCAGAGCAGGTCTTACTGGTTCAAAGAGCCCAAGAATGAAAGTAATGAAACAAAGAGACACACTCACATACCCACACGCATCTGTTGCCTCCCTAAGACGATGACCAGAGGGGCAACTGGTTTCCTGTTTAACAACGTGTGGTGCTGTGATAAAGAATTTAAAAACGGACACACGTTGAGCTGATGTCAGTTTAACAACAGGAAGCTATTTTCAACTCTCTACACTCTCCCCCACTTAAAAGAATGTCTCCTGACATTTGTTTCTTCATGTGTGGACCCATCAATGTATGAGTGTGGAGCCATTGTGGTAGTACGGCTGGGAATAGATGGGGTGAAAGAATGATGGGATGCCTTGTGTCAACATCCAGGGTTGGCTAGCTGAAAGGGTGTTCATATCTGCCCTCCAGTGGCAGTATTATGGCTGACCCAGTGCGTTGTACGTGAGTCTTTCCGCTGGTCTTCCCCTCCTCTGTGACCTGCTTAAATAGTCATTTTCTCTAGTTTCTCCATCCATTTCCTCCATTTCTTTTCTGCTAACTCCTCAGCCTCCACAACATCTTGCTCTCCCCCTTATTCTGGCCTGTCAAGAGGACAGAACTCTCTTGCTGTTGCACATAGCTTGGGCTGACTTTGAGAATCCTGCTTTGGAATGACAGTTTCCGGTTGCTGAGGGTGCTCCTGTTGAATAGCAGGTCGTTGTTGTTGTTGAGGGTTCACAAGCCTGTAGCATGGAATCCTGCTCCGGAGGTCATGGCTCTGGCTATACCTTATAGACTGGTCCATCTCCACCAGGCGATGTACTACCTTCTCCCAATAGGCGTGCAATTTTCCTGGCCCCCCTCTCTCTGACAAATTTTTCATCAGTACTCTGTCACCTGGCTGGAGAGTGATACCTCTTACATGTCTGTCGTACTGCTTTTTGCTTTTGGCTGAGGACTGTTGGCTGTTATTTGCAGCTATTTGGTAAGCGACTCGCATCCTCTCGGCCCACTTTTGGACAAACATTTGTTGATTATGTGCCTCAGTGTCTTTCCCTTGATGAAAAAGTAGGTCAACTGGCAGCGGTGGAGTCCTACCATAAAAGAGAAAAAATGGAGAGTATCCTGTTGCTTCATGTCTTGTGGAATTGTATGCGTGCACGATCTGAGGCAGATGATCTTTCCATTCCTCCACATCTTGCTGCATGTACGGCCAATAGAACCGTTCTCGGGCAAGATGGATCACCCTTTCAGAACCTACATGCCCCATGTCGTCATGTAAGCTTTTCAGTACCACTGATTTGAGCTGTTCAGGGAGGACCAGTTGTGGGTTTTGGTTTGTTTTTCGGTAGAGTAGTCCATTTTCTACTTCTAACTAGTTCCACTCAGAGCAGTCTCCCTGTCTGTTTAGACATTGTTTTTTTCTCTTTTTCATTTGGAGTCCAAGCTCTCGGTTTTAAAAAAATAACTTCTTTAATAGCTGGATCTGCTTGTTGTGCAGCTCTAATATCTCTAGGAATGATGCCTGAAACACTATTGTGTGGTAAGCTCACGGAAGTCAACACACAGGCCAAGACTGTTGTCTTTTTTTTCACACACAGAGCAGAAACAGACTTCCTAATCCACCCCATGCTAGGAGATTTTGAATATACTCCTTCACCTCCTTAAACAGTGGCTGTGGAATGGAATTGTAGCTTTTTTGAACTAGAGTGTCATATTGATTTTGAGCTGTAGACCAGGGACACACCCAATGTCTCCTTCATCATGAGCAAACACGTCTGATTCCTCATAAAGCATTTGCCGTACCGTGCTCTGGTCAGGCTCAGGCAGGTGATCTAAATCAACATTTGGATGCCATCTTTCTTCCACACTGCCAGCCCTGCCATTTTCCTTCCCATTACTTTGTTCCTCACTGGTTGGACTTGCTTGGGTAGCACACAGAAGGGTGTCATTGTGTGGTTCTCCAGGCCCCTGCATAGTTGGATGGATGTTTACAGGCGTACTTTCAACAATTTCTTCAATGAATCCTAAGACTCCTTTTGGAGGTAAAAAAAACAAACATCATGCCTTGTTGAATTCGGGATTGGTATTCTCACTATTTTTGAGGCGCAAGCCGGCACATCAACAAGCACAGGAGATAACTGCAACCCATCTGGCAAGCGACTGTCCACATTCGGCTCAAACAACAGAAAAAGCTCTCATGTGGCATTTCACCTGACAGATCTGACTCCGCAGATGGTGAGTCCCTTCTTTCCAACTCGTAATACTGGACATTATGACTCTTCCAGGGGGTGCTTTGTGTGAACCACCGAAACAAGACTTTCAGCATTACTCAGAGACTCACTAAGTTGGCGTCGTCTCTTTGATCACCATCCCCTGCAATCATTTCATGTATCACATTGAAGCCTAATAGCGGGCTGCTCAACCCTCCTCGACTTACTAGCATGGGAACATGAATAGAAACTGAGCCATGTCTGCTACTTGTGATCTCAAGAAAAACTTCTATCCACCCTTCAAACGGTACATCTGTCCCATTAGCTCCAGTGACTTTGAGTGGGTGGTCTGAGAAGAGGCTTTCCAGTGGCCTAATTGTCACATTTGGCAAGGCTTTTTGCACCCAAGGTTTTTCCACAATACTTACCTGGGCCCCACTATCCAACAACATTTGAAGTTTGACCCCATCTACACTCAACAAAAATATAAACGCAACACCTTTGTTACTGCTCCCATTCCCCATGGGATGGACGTAGAGACCTAAAATTCATTCCAGATACACAATATAACCATCCCTCCCAAACAGTGGTCACAAATCAGTCCAAATGTGTGGTAGTGGGCACATCTGCTATATTGAGATAATCCATCCCACCTCACAGGTGTGCCACATCAGGATGCTGATCTGACATCATGAGTAGTGCACAGGTGTACCTCAGACTGCCCACAACAAAAGGCCACCCTGGAATGTGCAGTTTTGTGCACTATTGGGGGTCTGGGGACCCAGAACCGGTCAGTATCTGGTGTGACCACCATTTGCCTCATGCAGTGCAACACATCGTCGCATGGAGTCTATCAGATTGTCAGTTGTGGCCTGTGGAATGTTGGTCCACTCCACTTCAATGGCTGTGCGAGGTTGTTGGATATTCGTGGGAACTGGTACACGCTGTCGTATATGCCGGTCAAGCACATCCCGAACATGCTCAATGGGTGACATGTCCGGTGAGTATGCTGGCCATGCAAGAACTGGGACATTCTCAGCTGCCATCTGCCCTGAACAATGTGAACCATGATTCATCCGTGAAGCGCACACCTCTCCAACGTGCCAGACACCATCGAATGTGAGCATTTGCCCACACAAGTCTGTTACGGCGACAAGCTGGAGTCAGGTCAAGACCCCGATGAGGACGACGGGCATGCAGTTGAGCGTCCCTGAGACAGTTTCTGACAGTTTGTGCAGAAATTGTTTGGTTGTGCAAACCAATTGTTCCAGCAGCTGTCTGGGTGGCTGGTCTCAGACGATCTTGGAGGTGAACCTGCTGGATGTGGAGGTCCTGGGCTGGTGTGGTTACACGAGGTCTGCGGTTGTGAGGCTGACTGTTTTACATGTGGCAAAGGGTTGTAAGTGTTTTCTGTTGCCACATTCACTAACGGTGTGAGGGCTTTCTCCAAACTTTTGGCCAAAGATGACACTATACTCTTGTATAGCATTGCGATTGGCCTGCACCTCTGCATGCACCTGAATGGCATTCTGTTTGTCACTGTCCAGCTGTGATCACCTCGAGTATAAAGTCGTCAGTCACATTCATGTCTGAAATATGTGGTTGAAGATCTCGTCTAATGTATGAGCATTTTTCATTCATCCCCTGGTAAAGTGAATGAAGAAACACTCCCTGCACGAGTTTGCTGTCATATTGAAAGTCTGTGTCTTGTTTAGAAGCAAACATTATACACTGCTTGACCCCCATTAGTCAATACATAAACTGTTGTGGGCTTTCTCTGTCATGTTGCTTTGTGTTACTTAGTTCCTGGAACAGTTCAGTACTGCTCTTATCCCTAAAGTGTGCTTTAAGGAAGCTTTTTAACTCAGCCAGGGTCAATGTGTCTTTGGTCATGAGCATGTCCTTAAAAGTACCAGGCTTAATTATCTTGAGCACCGTTCTTAAGATCTCAGCTTCTGAGAACTCTTCACCCAGACCTTCATCAACATGTTTACATAGACAGTTAAAACTCAAAACAGAGGCTGAGGCTAAGATTTGACCACCATGTATCTTAAATTCTCTATGTGGTAACAATGCGGTAACATCTGTCAGCTTTACTAAACCAGTTACAGGATCAGCAATCACTGATCTTGGGACCATTGTTCCCTCTAATTTTTCATGTGTCTGAGCGAACACACAACCTCCCTGAGCAGTCGCTTGGACCACTGTGAGCAACAGTATAGGTGTACACTGTGCTCACGCCAGCATCGAATCCATCCAAGTTAGATGGTTTATTAAAATAATCAAATTACAGCATTTACATTTATGTTAGACTATGTTTAATTAACTGCTTTAGCCCACTTACAATGAAAATTTAAAAAAAAAATCTTGTTCATGACCTGTGTAGTATGTTAAAACTATTGGAAGTACAAAATAACTTGAACTCCAATTTTGAAAACACAACTTTCTTTTCTTTCTTTCTTTCTTTTTTTTCTTTTTTTTAATAAAGTCCTGACTTGTATTATGAGTCTGTGGTCTGGGAGAGAGTCCTGTAACTCTCTGTCTGCAAAATACAGTATATAAGGAAGCAGCATGTGAGGCTGGGAAAGAATGTCTCGGACTCCTGGACCATCAGCACCGGCTCCCCTCAGGGCTGTGTTCTTTCTCCTCTGCTCTTCTCCCTGTACACCAACTGCTGCACCTCCACCCACCAGTCTGTCAAGCTAATCAAGTTCGCAGATGACACCACCGTCATTGGGCTCATCTCGGACGGGGATGAGTCTGCCTACAGGAGGGAGGTTGAACGTCTGGTGACCTGGTGCAGCCACAACAACCTGGTGCTGAATGCCCAGAAGACAGTAGAGATTATTGTGGACTTCAGGAAGCACACAGCCCCACTCCCCCCCCATCATCCTGACTGACACCCCCATCACCTCTGTGGACTCATTCCGCTTCCTGGGTACCACCATCACCCAGGACCTGAAGTGGGAGCCCACCATCACCTCCGTCATCAAGAAAGCCCAGCAGAGGATGTACTTCCTGAGGCAGCTGAAGAAATTCAACCTGCCAACACGGACGATGATGCAGTTCTACACTGCAATCATCGAGTCCATCCTCACCTCCTCCATCACCGTGTGGTACGCTGGAGCCACTATCAGGGACAAACAGAGAAGGTGATTGGCTGCAGACTCCCATCTCTGCAGGACCTGTACACCTCCAGGACACTGCGGCGTGCAGCTCGGATCTCAGCTGACCCTTCTCACCCTGGACACAGTCTGTTTGACCTGCTCCCCTCAGGCAGGAGGCTCCGGTCCATTCGCACCAGAACCTCTCGCCATAAGAACAGTTTCTTCCCCTCTGCTGTTGGACACATGAACAATAACCACATGACTGTCCCCGCCACTAACACATGACCCTACGCTGTGTCACTGCATCATTTCATGTTTGGCACCGATCACCACCTGCACTCATGTATATATCTTTCTACGTAGCACTCATAATTCTTATTCTCATGTATATATCTCATGTATATCTCATGCACATATCTTTCTTTCTACATAGCACTTTAATTCTTATTGTTTGCACTGAAGCACCGCAGCAATTTCCTAATGTTGTAAACCTCAACATCTGGCAATAAACCCCATTCTGATTCTGATTCTGATTCTGATTCTGATTCTGATAAGGGCAGGGATGTTTACCTAAAAATTCAGCCAAGGCGGTTTTTTAAATAAACATTTCAAACTATTTACAGCGCAATCAGGTGTTCTGCATCAAATTTGATGCCACACAAATTATTTGTGCCACTCCAAAACATTATTTCTGTTCACTACGAGATAAAGGAGAACAACAACCTGATACCTACAGGCCTGACAACAGGAGATGTATCACTCCTGTACCATCTGTAACATTCAGTAGTCGCCTCATTGTTCTGACACACACAACAAAACTATTGGCTACACTACACACTAACTACACAAGATTTGCGCTAAACTTTGAAAATCTCTCACATCTCAAAACACCACCATCACTCCTAAAACTTCCCCCTTCCTAAACAACTAAATGCCATGTTGCCATATCATTTTTTTGATTGGTCGACATGGTACATTTTTTGACCAATAGGAAAGGGTGGGGGTTTTTTGGTGTTGTTTTTACTCACAGGTGGAGAGTGCTTTTGAGCGTTTTCCTTATAAAACGCCATTTTTACCGTTTCTCCCCCCAGTAAATATAAACATGGTTGTACACGTTGTCATTAACGTGGCTTCACTCCACTCCTGTCAACAACGTTGATTAGCTGCATATATACGAACGTGAATCGCATTATTGGCTGGGCTATGGGATAAGGTGGCATCGTCCTAATCCCATATGGGAGCAGCCAGTCACTTACTGACTAACACTGCAAAACAGAATTGTTAAAGTATTAATTTTAATTTCAGTTCAGGCTAGATTTTTTTTTTTGTGCGCAACGCAGATTTTCTGTGCGCAGAGACCGTGCCAGCAGTGCGCAATTGCACACGCGCGCAGCTTAGAGGGAACATTGGTTGGGACTTATTCATTACTGATGCTACTACTGCTGGTTCAGTCTCTGATACAGAAACAGCATCCCCTTCATCAGATGCTTGACCAAGTTCACCAGTTACCTGGGGTGTTTGCAGGTCATCAATGAGGTCACGAAATGCAAGCAGGCATGCCCTGATCTTCGAGGCTCTTCAGTCGTTTACTTCGCAGAAAGTCAACGATAAAGTCAAAGAGCTCCACCTCAGTCATCACCTCACCGGGACATCTTCCACCTCTTCTTCTTGACACAAAACTGCAAGTTTTTGTAGCAGGTCCCTGTTAGCGACTCTGGTCAGCTGATGAAGCTGGTTCAGGATCTCCCACTGTAGGTCATGCAGAGTGGCCATGTCTGGATACCTGATGTCAATTGTTACTAATGCTGTTCATCAGAGGGATATGGATCCCGCAATTCTTGGCTGATTAGCACCTGACCGCCATGGCGCTAATCCCGGACTAGCCCCCAGAATTGTTGCCTCCCTAAGACAATGGTGCTGTGATAAAGAATAGAAAAAGGGGCACACGTTGACTTGATGTCAGTTTCACAACAGGAAGCCATTTTCAACTCTCTACTAATCCACACTGTACATGTTTAATAAACAGTGGATCATTGTCGTGGGCCAATTTTTGGATTTACAAAAAAGTTTGCTTGAAATTCTTGAAAATTTATAGAAGCTATAACATGTATGTAGATATTCATAGCCTTTGCTAAAGTTTGCTAAAGCACCTTTGCCAGCAATTCTCTATGAGTATGATGCTACAAGCTTGACACCTGAGCCTATGTGCAAGCAGAGCTCAAATGAAGAGCTCCAAGTTAACAGCAGTTCATTTATTTACAGAGACTCTTAATAACAGTATAGAAAGATCAAAACAGTGGTACAGTCCAGTCTCTGTGAGGACTTCTTCGAAATCCAAACAGAATCCAAATCTGTCCCAAATCCACACTAGAGCCAGCTCACAACACTGTGTCTGGAAATCTCCAAGTAACCCTGGGCACAAAGACAGGCAGGTGAGAATCTCTATTTTGCAGGCAAGAAAACACAAAGACAAAGGTTAGGAGCCAGGCTGCACTAAATGTTTCTCTAGAAACAGTGCAGCAAAGGCTGACTCACTATTCCTTTTGTATGAAGCAGCCCAGACCAGGTCACCAGAAGAAGATGTGCAATCAACGCCAGGTGTGTGAGCCAGAAGGCGGGAGACCAGACCGGTCCCAATAATGCCCATGAACCACACACACGCGCACACACACACACACACACACACA
>NW_005188209.1:46571-48628 GCF_000239375.1 Pundamilia nyererei | reverse complement strand
CACACACACACACACACACACACACACACACACACACACACACAGGGAAAAGGGAGAGTGGAGACATGACAAAAATAAACAGCAAAATGGCAGTGAGGGCTGAGGGACAATCGGATTTTTGGACAGAACCTCTCAAGCTCAGGTTGGATGAGGAGTAGCAGTGCACAGTCAGTTTTCAGAACTCTCCAGAGAGATTAATTGGGTTAAAGTCTGGGCTCTGGCTGGGTCATTCAGGACATTTACTGAGGGGTCCTGAAGCCAGTCCTTCTTTATGTCGGCTGTGAGCTTAGGGCTGTTGTCAATTCAATTTTATTTATACAGTGCAAAATCACAACAACAGTTGCCTCAAGGCATTTTATATTGTAAGGTAGACCTTACAGTAGTTCAGACCGAGATGAACTTTCTCCCCAGCCCTTAACAAGACACTAATCTTTTCCTATTTTTAGGCAAAGTGATGCATTTGACAAAGGTGAATGTGAGAACTGATTCAGTCAAACAAAGGAATGAAAGTCTTCTGAGGAGATATTAAAATTACAAAAATTACAATAAAAATCCATGCAGTGATGGGCTTTTGTGCAGAAAGTGG
This sequence comes from Pundamilia nyererei, assembly GCF_000239375.1. Classification (NCBI taxonomy): domain Eukaryota; kingdom Metazoa; phylum Chordata; class Actinopteri; order Cichliformes; family Cichlidae; genus Pundamilia; species Pundamilia nyererei. The sequence continues at coordinate 48,042 of NW_005188209.1, read as the reverse complement.
GAGCAGTGGATTCTTCACTGATGTCTAAAAAGGATGACTGACACCAGTCTGGGATTTTTTTATGATGTCGGCATTATCAGGGTCCTCACTAATGAAAAAATAAATAAATGCTCTATAACCTAGTTGTCAGTGAACTTAGTAATCTTACACAGTGACTTTCATATGTTAGTTTTTAGGACAATAAAAGAAGTAAGGATGCAACCATGAGGGGACATGGCAGAGGAAAAATAGAGCATGTGATCTCCCATCTATCTTCATCAGTGAGAGTTAAAAAGATCCACTAGCCAAAGAAAAACACAAAAATACACCACAAGAAAGTTTCAGGCATTTACATTTTACATAACTTTTACATGGATTTTGGCCTCGTAGTTTTTGTGTTGGGTATGGCAGAACGGTGTAAATTCTATAATTAAAGGGTTGGTGGAAACCTAACAATAAACAATTTGACAACTACCTGATGGATGTAAAGAGATTTTAACAACTGCCAACTCTGATTTTAAACTAAAATATTGGTCAAAGCCAGGCTTGGCAAAAGAGATTACTTAATCCAAGCGAAGTGTATGAGTGGTTGACAAGACCGGAACTTAACATTTGCTGTATTTGCTATTATTCTATATAAGGATGTAGCCTAAAATCTCATGGAGCCAAGAGATCCATATTGCCTTTACCAGAGTAGTATGTAGGCTGGAGAATTTCATGATTTTGAGGATGTTTGATGTTTGTAGCCCTCAAAAGTGACAAAAAAAACAGTAATGGATAAAATGAAAAAAAATTTATATCCACTTACTGTGTAGGTAATTTAAAGACTGCAATGTACGTAGTGAAATAACTGTAACTGTAATGTGAGTCCTGAATTTAGGACTGTATTACATTGTGGCAACACAGAAAAAATAATGTGGTTACTGTAATGTGTTACACTCAGCAGTGCTTCCATTGCACATAAAGCTAAAGGGTATAATATAGCAACAATAATGCAATTAACGCCACACTGCACTGGCGCCGTTTCACGTCGCTATTACCTTTCCTGCTTAGGTGAATGTAACAAGGCGGCCATTGACAGTTGCATTTTCAGTGAGGACGACTGACAGGGGATTTCTTTAAATCACCCTGTAATTCTTCAGCTAAGACACCTGAGTTAGAAAACACAGAGAGACTGCAGTCGTTTTTACACGCGTGGGGAGCAGCAAATGCACCCTGCAACTGCGCACTGCTGCCTGCGTACTTTTATTTTTATACATGTCTGTGTGTGTGTGTAAAAGTAACAACGTCACTGACTGTGCACAAACCCAAAGCAACGGGTTATTTCCCCTTTCTACATTTGTTCTCAAAAAGAGGAAATGGTTCAGTAGCTGAATAGGTTCATCAAAAGTTATTAGGTGAAAAGTCACATAGACATTTAGATTGCTTAAACAACAGAAAAACACATTTCATGAAGCTGATCAAATTATATAAAAACAAAAATCTCTTGACA
>NW_005188209.1:8059-20306 GCF_000239375.1 Pundamilia nyererei | reverse complement strand
AATTGTTACACCTGGTAGAGCAGAACGCTGATCATTTTATTAAAGATGAAAGACTTTAGACAGTTTTTCAACTCTCAGTAATGCCATAGTGATCGTTTGATATATGGACCTGCAGCGCAGTTTAGGCCATGAGACGGCTGGTGACGTCAGACTGAACGATCGAATAGTCCAGATTAATCTGCATGACCAGCTGTGATTCCTCTGACACATGTGACCCCACTGATTTTAGTTTTTCATAGTAATAATACCATGGTGTACTCAAGCAGAGGTCTGTTATACTGACCTCCTTCTAGTGATCACCTGCTTGTCTGATAGGGAAAATGCATTCATTGTGTGTGTGTGTGTGTGTGTGTGTGTGTGTGTGTGTGTGTAATTTTGGATTAGGATGTACACCTTCTTATCCACTTCAAGGTGTGACTCGTGAATGTGTGACTTGCTGGAAAAGCACGTGATGTTTAATGTGCAATTTCAGAGGCGATCAGGAGCTTTAATGATACGGAATAATTGGGTGACAGGCGCAAGAGATAAACGAGGGGCATGCATCACCAAGGAGATAAACGTTATTCTCTTGCAAAAGTAGAAATAAAGGTTCTGTCACATCTAATGTATGCCCACAGAAATTCTACATTTCCAACTGAGATCCCATGAAGTTAGCTCATTGATTTAATATGTACACAAAGAACCCAGCTAAGAAACATTTCACTGCCGTTATCAAGTATGAATCACAACTGAAATGCGAGGACGGAAGAGTTGAAAACAGAGAATAAAAGGAAGATACATTGCATGAATATAAATGAGAAGAAGAAGTGAAAGTATTAATTTACCCCAATTACTACTTGATTGCTACTGGATTGTCCTTTCAATTTCCAAAAAGCAAGCTGTGGCTTTTGAACTGATGAGACCATTACTATTGAACTCTAACATGTTGTTGACTCTGCCCATATGGAAAAGATATATATAAATCTTATAAGGTTTGTATTTGTCTTGTGTGAAAAGCATACAAGAGTGAAAACATATAAGATATAAGATCCCTTGAAAAATTATATAAATGGAACTTGTATGTTTTGAATACTTGTATGTTTTGGATACTTCCTAAAACAATATATGAAAGTAATGAGATTAGTAAATCATATAAGCCTTATATGATTCACTATATCAAGCAAGCTAAAGCTGATGCAAGTCTTGTATAAGTTTTTCCTATTTCTTTTCCCATATGGGTGGTTACAGTATAAAGTTTGTGTTGCTTTGTTGCATATCCTTTTTGTTTCTACTGGAATTCTTTTCTTGAAATGAGAAAAGCTCAAAAGATTTGTTGTGCCGAAACCTGCAATAAATGTATGACAGCATGATGTGACTACTCTACATTTCTTCTTTACTTTCTAGAATCACAACAGAACTCTTTAGTATAAAACAGTATTTGTAACTGCTAACTGGTCATGTTTTATACTAAAGAGTTCTGTTGTGATTCTAGAAAGTAAAGAAGAAATGTCTACTTGTGTAACTACTGACTTGTGTAACACTAACCACTACAAATTTTGTTATCATTAACCAAAAGGTGGCTAATTCTTAAAAACTGTCAAAAGGAAACCAACATGAGTAACTTAAATTTGTCTAAGAGCAAACCTAACTTGAAAATAATTTTGTTATATTGCATAAAGTAATAAAGAAATACTTGAAACGCCTACCATTTGTTCCAGAAGTTAATTTTATATCAACACAAACATTTTTTTTCTTTTTCAAACATATTCCAAAGCTATGATATCACAAGAATGTTATCACTGACATTATTATGATGATGCAGGAAAAAACACCAACACAGCAGACGTGCATTGAAATTTTATTTACTGATGGATGTTTTATCATGTAACTATTATTTTTAGACTTTAACATGTAAATCAGAAACTTGAAACATTGATTGGTGCTGATAAAGTGTTGATTGAACAACTAAAATAGTACTACAGTAATAACAATAATGATTTTGATGAAAAGGTGAATTGAGTCACATTGTTGCTGGTCTCAAAAAAGCACAAATGAAGCCCTGATTATTATGAACTCAATGGTGTATTGCAATTATGTGGTGTGTGTTTATTTAGACGTGAGAATAACAATGAAGCATGAATCACAGAATTTTCTTGCATGTGTGTGTGTCATTGCCATTTTTAAAATAAGAAGCCCCCCAAGGTAGGAACCTTACGATTCATAAGAATGTTACTATATTAAAGGGAGGAACTAAAATAGACTTGATTCTACAAGGACATATGCATAGGACATATAACTGTTAACATTGTGTGTAGTACTCACACATTAGTGAAGTACCTGGTAGCCAGGAGCCCAGAAGCTTTTTTTCTAGTGCTTAAGTAAAACATACGCATTCATGTCCCTGAGTCACACTTTTCCATCTGGTCAGGGGACACATGCTGCCCACGTTCTTTACCAATTGGCACAGCAACCCCCAAGAAGACTCTCATTCATAGTAGCCCTGTGCCAGGATGAAAACACATCCGACAGAGTGCAATGCAACATCTAGTCCTTTACTTGTCACTTTAATCAGTATCGGCTCCAATATTCACTAAACACACATCAGGTGATGCTCACGTTTTTAGAAATGGCTAGAGCAAATGTTTAAATTTCAAATACAGCACTGTTGCCGCACAGCAAGAAGGTCCTGAGTTCAATTCCAACATCAGGCCGGGGTCTTTCTGTGTGGAGTTTGCATGTTCTCCCCGTGTTTGCGTGGGTTCACTCCGGGTACTCCGGCTTCCTCCCACCGTCAAAAGACATGCAGCTTGTGGGGATAGGTTAATTGGAAAATCCAAATTGCCATTAGGTGTGAATGTGCAAGTGAATGTGAGCACGAATGGTTGTCTGTCCCTATGTGTTGGCCCTGCGACAGACTGGGGACCTGTCCAGGGTGTACCCCGCCTCTCGCCCTATGACAGCTGGGATAGGCTCCAGCACCCCCCGCGACCCTGAAAAGGATAAGTGGAAGCGAATGGATGGATGGATGGATGGATTGGGCTGTTAGGATACTTGAGTAGACACCCAGGGGTAGAGCAGATCATTTGTTTTTTGTTTAATAAAAATACTTTATGAATGTGTGTGTGATTGGGTGATTGAGAGTTGTAGTAGAGAGCTCAAATTGGCAAGAATTATTGTGGATTGGATTATTATTGTGGATTATTGCAATGCCAAACTACAATAACATTCTCCCGCTGCAATGAATCAGTTAAATAAAACATGAGCCATGTGACTCACTACTTGTTCCACGTGACACATCCCGGTCTCACCAACACTTTCTGATAGTCATGACCTTTAATCTATTTGTTTTGCTAAGCCTGAATTTGGTTCCCTTAAAACATAATCAGTCCATTCTTAAGGTCCTTCCATGAAACCCATTCATGTGTATTGCCTGCTCCGCGTAATAATGATTTCCCGCTGCACCGAGCAAAGTGCAGCCTGAGCAAGGAGTACTTGCACATGCAGTGGTCAAAGTTTGACTGGTTTGAACTTTGACCGTTGGGCACTGTGACGTACCTTTATGCAACCAATAGAAACAAAGCCTACCACACCATGAAGGAAAAATTTCTGGTGAACTTTTTGTCACAGGTTTACATTCATATACAGGGACCTCAGCAGCCTTTTCAACTGCTCTGCGGACCTCGGGGGGGAAAGAAGTGTAGTAGAAACGACACACTCTTCACTAATCGGGACAGTTACAAAGCTTTCTTCTTTATGAATGAGTGACATATTTTAATTAACATCTGAACATAATACATAATACAGTCTCAGAGGATAGAAAGTCAGAGAGATACATGTTTTGAAATGACAAAGAGCAGGCCGCAAAAAAATGACTTACAAGCAGAGCACATCGGTCAGCGCAGCACATGTCGCGTCCGGATCTTCATATGAACTGGATGAAATTTGATTTTCTCTCTTGGAATAAATTATCCGAGCTATAAAGGAGAATGCAAACCAAAAACGTTCAAAGTAGTAATTCCTTTTTCTTTTTTTTCTTTTCTTTTTTTAAATAAACATTGTCCTTAAGAAGAGCAACATCTGACTTATAAGTATTTTTCCTTCTACTGTAATATTTCGGACACATATGGAGCTTGAAGGTTGATGAATACCAGGGGAAGGGATTACATGCAAAATAGTTTCGTACATGAACACAAGAATTTCACCTTTAATGCCCTTCACGTTCTTGTGTCTACATATTTATCCATATCCTCTCCTCTTTCTCATCCTCTATCGTGATTCTTGATGTGTCAACAGTACAAACTATGTAATTTAAGTAATAATGGCTCGTATATATACACAGATGTAATGATGGCACCACTCAGTGGAAGCGTTTGTCATAATGTCAGCATTTATAACTGCCTTCAAAGACCTAAAAAAATAATAATCATTCAACGCTTAAAAAAAAAAACAAAAAACAAAAAAAACAACAACCCTCAAATTGAAAACAAATTAAAGAGCTTGAAAAGAACTACTGTGACAAAAACATCAAGAGTTTGGATTTGCTTTTAACTGACAAACAGGAAGCACAATCAGTTCTTAATATTTGAATCAAATGTGTTCAATTTGAAAACACAATGCCATAAACACAAAGATTCAATGTTTTATTTTATTTATTTTTTTAAATCTTGAGAAAACGTTTGCGCTCATAATTTGAAATGCTGGAAAACGACAGTTAAAGATAATGATGTCTATAATTATTTTTGTCTAAACAAGCCACTCCACAATTATTCATGTGGTGCATATTCACAGCTGCACCCATTCCAAATGCATCAAGTTCAGTGTGTTAGTCCGTATCTAGCATATATGTGTCTGCAATTTTGCGTAGTGCATGCTCTCACTTTGCTCTGTTGCAGATGTACTTACATGTCATTGCTCTGCTTCTCGTGTTGTTTCAGCCTGTTTGGGCAGCATTCAGCTGCTGCGTGAATCCTGTGACAACAATGATTAGTTGGCACAAAAGACCAGGGAACTCAGGTGTCCCATATGCTTTATGCTCTTATATTCTGCTTACTGTTGTGTGAATCTGGGAGTGAACAAATTGACAGTGGCTGTGTCCCAATTCAGGGTCTGCACACTTGAAGTACGCATTTTAAGTGCGGTTACGTCACCGCCACACGACGACGGCTGTCCCAATTCGAAGTGTACTTCAAATGCATACTCCAAATGCGCCATTGATTTCCCCAAATATCAAGCGTGGTCCGGTGCACACTTCGTGGTCCCATATATCCCACAATTCATAGCGCGGCGGTGGGTGTGGATAATTTTGCCGCAAAATACGGCAGAAGGGAGCGGCTGAAGAGGTTTTTTTTTTTTTCCCAAACTTTATTGAACTTATAAAGCGAACAGTAAGTCATTCCAGTTCAGTTTGTACAAGGCAAATAAGAGTAACAATATACAGTACAATGAAATAAGGATAAATAAATAAAGGATTAAAAAAAAAAGGAGAAAAAAAAAAGGGGGGGGGGGATGTGACAAACTTCATAACAACTTTGTACTTGAAAGTTGTGACAGCTCATTCCTTAAACATTTCTGAATGAATTTCAATCAATGATAAACCTTTTTTGTTGGAAGTTAATTTAAGAGAGTTTAAGTAATATTCAATCAAAAACAAATTGAATGATGGGGTTGAGTTTTGAAATTTACATTTATGTATATGGAATTTCCCTAATAAGATGGCGCGGCCGAAGAGTGAACTGTCAAAAGTACTGAATATGACGTCACTTATTTATGTGCGAATGTTTAATAATTAAAGACAGACATACATACAATCTGGCAATACTATAATATTGGCCATATTATATTTACATTACCACAGTGAGATGACTTTAGTCTCATGAACAACATTAACTAATTGTTATTTACTAACTAATCTTAAATGACTGTTCAGCACAGAAATGAACCCCAACAATCATGTTTTGCAGTCCCGTGGTCTCAGCCTCAGATACTCAACTAATCAAAGTGATGTCATGACAAAAATGAATGACCAACAAAACATTTTTCTCCTTCATTTCTGTCAAACAATGCTGTATGTAACGTGTCTCGCAGTTAGTATCATGGTTGCTAGGCAACCTGAACAGTGCGACGAAGCGTATACCGTCCCATAAACAAGCCTCTCACTTCCGCACTTCTCGTACTTATAGTACGCACCCTACGTAGTACGCGTAGTGCGCGTACTTCAAGCGTGCAGACCCTGAATTGGGACACAGCCTGTGTGTGTCTGCTCTGTCAAATTTGTTGTAGTTACAGTGCAGGCTTTCAATACCAGGACGTCCATTTTAAGTTTGCGTGCGTGCTGCAGACAGCAGGCACAGTTATGCACGATAACTGATAGCATGTTGAAATATGTCTGTTCCGTTCATGTCTCTGCTTTTGGTATGTCTGATTTATGGCAGAATGCAGCCACTTGAATGCTTAAAATGGATGCATATGTCGGTAAGAAAGTGAAGGTGATGCAATTTAGTCTGGGTCTTGCATTTGGTTACATGTTATTTATTCATTCATCTAGAGATGACAGGGCACATTTGTTTCCGTTTTTGAAAAAAATAAAATAAAATCAGTGCAAGAGCGTCAGGGTTGGCAAAATGGCTTATTTGTACTCCATACCTGATCATTTTTCTATAAGACTAATAACCCACATGAAATTGTAACTTATGAATGCATTTGTGCATGAAAAATTGTTTCACTGAAAAAAAAAAATGCTGTATTATAAGTAATAACAAAAAATACATCATAATACACTTATGTGGCAAGTGATTTCTTGAATAATCCACTTGCCACATATGGGAAGGAATCCGTCATAACCTAAAACACACATTTTTTTTGCAACTATCCAGTTTTTAAGTGATGACGTATCAATCCTTCCGGGTCCAAACTACTCTGCGTTTATTAAGGCTGTTGTGTTTTTAACATGTTTTAATGCTTTATATCTTGTTCTATTTAATCTGAACAGGCATCTAAAAACAGTCAGTGATCACTGTCGGCCTCTCTCGGTTTTTATTATCACTATTCATTTTAAAGCTCAGTTTTTAAAACCTAAAGATGTAATTTCAGCCTAGCCCATGCAGCAGTATATTAATGACCAACCACGTATTGTGGATGGATTATCTCCTGACTCAAGTTTGGTCTTTTTACAGCATCTTGCCATTTGTCATCCTGCATTTGTGCCTAACCACCGGGAACCCTTGCGTTTAATTTTATAGAGTGGAAAAAAGTTAGCGTGCATCCTCCAGCTTTACTGTGTCTATATTATGCTAACCATAGCCGTTTTGCTAGCCACCACATAGCATATCATTATATACCAGCTAGCCCAGCTCCAGTAACCCTACAAATGTCACTGTTGTTTAGTTTCCTGTCTTCATTTATGTTGGAAGTGATAGCAGATGCCTGGATGTTAAACGTGATTGTTACACCTGGTAGAGCAGCCATACTGATCATTTTATTAAAGATGAAAGAATTCAGAGAGTTTGTAACGCTCAGTGATGCTGCAGTGTTTGTTTGACTCTGGGACCTGAAGTGGAGTTTGGAGCCAGAAATGGTTAATGATGTCAGACATAAAGACCAGCTAAATCTTTAGTACATTTGTTTTATATTATTTAGTCACATTTTCAATCATATGTTAAGGAGGGAATGTTCTCTGCTGCCTCCATTTCTACCTGGTCGTGTTTCTAAGGTAGAATCACTGCGGTGATCGCTTTAAAGTCTCTTTGTACACTTCATCTTTGCTTTGTGTTCATTCCTAAATACTAAGAAAAATGTGTGTGTGTGTGTGTGTGTGTGTGTGTGTGTGTGTAGCCTAAAGTCTTAACTCTAATCTTAAAAGTAGATGGTGCATGTCTCCCAAAACCAAACTGGAAGGCCCTGATGAGGAGCTAGTTCCACAGAAGAGGGGCATGAAAGCTGAAAGGACTCCCTTCCATTCTACTGTTAAATACCCTAGGAACCAAGTAAAAAAGCAGTCTGAGAATGAAGTGCTGGCTTGGGGTGATATGGAACTTCGAGGTCTTTAAGATAAGTCAGCAAATGTACAGGTATACTCTTTGAGACAAAAGCGTCAGACAGACTACACCCCTCAGCAAAGAACAACCCTGTAAAATACCAAGGGTTAGATATACTCCTGCCCAGATGGAATTAATAGTACCAGAAGAGGTCAAGTTTGTCTTGGGAAGCAAATTCAATATAACAAAATATGTGGCTCAGCAATCTGGGAAAGCAGAACTACAAACAGTTCATGTAGTAAATGAACTGCTGTGAAGCAGGGGATTTAAGACCTGAAGCTATCTTTACATATAGCTTTGCTATAAATGATTCCACAATGATCTTACATGTCATGCTGAGATATGAAAATCCAATCCCTTGTCTTCCAGTCCTGTGATTGCAACCATAACCACACCAGGCTACTCACATAAGTTTTTGGCAGCTTTAAACCCACAAAATGCTATTTGGAAGTTAACTTTTTTTAATGCATATTTTGTTAGGGTTAGGGTGATCAATGACGATGACTGATGAGTAATGTGCACTGACCGCTTAATATCCACCAGATCTCCAGTGACCTGTTTAGATTCAAATCTAACCTGTTGTCAAGGCTGCGACGGCAGATGTGTGGAGGTGAGGAAAGGACCCAAACGAAGGCACTGACTGAAACCTGAAGACACGGAAGGAGAACTTCAGGGAGATGACATGAGGAGACAACACAGGCAGAACAGCAACAAGCAGAGGGAAACACCGGGCTTATATACACAGTGGGGTAATCAGGGAATAGGAGACAGAAGGGAAACACAGCTGGGAGAAATAAGGGCTAACGAGACTAGGGAAGCAAAACCAGACACAGTCACATAAGACGTGGACCTTCAAAGTAAAACAGGAAACTCAACACACACGCAAAGACACAGACTAAGAAACACGGGCTTTACACAGAGACGTGATGTGAAAACAGAGAACAAGGAAACCAAAACCTAGGAACTAGAAATCAGAAAGCATAACCAGAATAAACTAAAACACCAGATATAATATTAATTATCACAAAACACTGAATCATCAAACTTAGGGACCATGACACCTGTGATGTTTGAATTTTCAACTGTACAACATACCTAAATAGGTCAAATTCATGAAACAAACTTTGTATTCCTGTGATTCAATCAATTTGATCATCAGCCATGTTCAATCTGAAATGTACATCATCATGAAATAATGAAATGAACAGTAACCCCAATTAAACCATTATGTGACACCAGCAGTCACATTTAAGGAATGAAAGAAATATGGCTTAATTAGTTGCTTTCTTCTTTCTACTTGTTGAAATGCATTTACCGTGAGATTATAAAACATGTCAGTGTAACATCTGCCAGGTTGCTGGGTACATGTTTGGGGTTAAGGGTATGGCTAAAGTCATACAACTGTATATGATAATCTTACATTTGTCACGGACCCGGTTCCGGGGACTTGGGGTCCGTGAGCAGTGTGGACCTTTAATGTTACTAGTGCTGTTATTGTTATTGTTGTTATTGTATTGGATGTATGTTTGATGCACTGTGCTCTTGTGTTCCATGCTCGTGTGTGTCTGCGGGTGTGGCTGAAGGATGAAGGACAGCCACCTGCAGGCCTGATGGGCGTGGCCCTGCCGGCTGCCGGTCACGCCTAGGTTCTCACACACCTGCTTCTGATCGGGCTCGTTGGGGGAGCTACTTAACAGAGCGATGGAGCGCGAGATACCAGCACTTAGGGGAAGACACGTCACGGGAGTCGAGGGAGCACTTTGGAGATTTATTGTGTGGTGTACATTTACCTCACTGTAAATAAACCCACTGCTCATTCCACTAAGTCCAGCGTTTGGGTCCTTTCTCCAACATCCCCCCATGGTCTGCCAGTCAGACCGTGACAACATTTAAAAAAAAAAACAGTAAAAACTTAAAGAAATTACAAGAAAGCTAGCCAAATGTTGAAGAATAAAGATCATCATACTAAACATTTAGTTTCATGTTCGTTAGAAGTCAGTTCTAACAGTCAGTGTTTTTCCTTAATATACTGTATTTATACGTATGTTTTCATCTGCCAGTGAATAAAACATTTATTTCCTAATTTCCAAAATATAAAGAAATCAGGATGGCTCAAGACTTTTGGACAGCACTGTACACAAAGGGAAAAATATAACAGTTATCTTTTTTAAAGCTTAAAAAGTACAATCTTGTAGGTTCTGAAACCCTGCTTCTTTATCATTTGACTTAAATGCTACCTAACCTCACACCTAAATGGTTCCTTGGTAGCCATGTGGATTTTGAAATGTTAATCTTATAACAGCAGTTTCAAACAGCAGTGTGAAAATGGACTGTGGTACTGATAAACAGAGAACCATCTCCTAATTCTGCTGCTCCCCTTGGCTTTCATCTGTTCGCCGTTCAGCCATTAACTCGTGTTTTTCATCTTGCTTCTTTTGCCATTTCAACAGCAGACAGCCGTTTTCAGTGAAATGTTCTGACACTCTCTATAAAGTATGTGCTCAGCGCCAAATGGCAGACAGAGATGGAAGTAAACATAGTCATTTAGGAGCTAGTCTAAAACAGAGCATAAAGAGGGTGAATATTGTATTTTAACCAACACAATAGTCAGCACAATGTATAAATAGTCAGCCATTTAAGACCATATTCAGTATATTATTTTAGATCAAACTTGTTAAGGCTGGCTTTCCCAGTTTAAACAACTACTCTGAGGTGTAAATTATTCCAACCCAAGTACCACCACTAAGAAAAGGACACAAAAAGGACCTTTATTTGGCCCTTGATTGCTATGACCTTTGGAGGCAATGGTTGTTCCCCGTGGTGTTGTGGAAGAGGTGCTGTCCCAAGCGTCAATGCTTCATGTATGATATTCATTAATGATGTGACAGTGGAGCATAAGGTAGACCAGCAGAGTGGCGCAATGTCCACAGCAAAGTGAATTTGCTGATGGATGCCAAGCTAGCTGGTTTTCCCCACTTTCAGCAGTGCATAGCATCCTGCTACTTCTACCAGCAGTGACATTATCAACATTATGGCTAACAGCCATCCATTTTTCTAATATTTGGAACACCCAAATTTCCATTTGAAAGTTCATTCAAAATGTATTACTATATGGCTTAAAAAGAAACTAGTGCTAGTGATCTGGTTGATGTTCAGAGGTTAACAAAGTAATTATTTACAATGAAATAGATGTTTCAGAATCTTTAAATAATTTCCCCATTACAATGTTAGAATGTCTGTATAGCAGAATGTGAATATGATTTATAAATAATTTCATTAACAAAGATCATTGTTATTATATTTAAGTCATTCTAGTTTTCCATACATGATCACATACTAGTAGCCTGATGACTATTTATGCCATCTGTCATCCATAATTGCTGTCTACATGCCTATATGTAGAACACAGTTAGACAGCAGATATTGTGACATCAAAACATTCTTTTTGCCCTTTTTTGTTTTGTAATTCTTACAGTTCAGTCATTTCAGGGCTCTTTTTTGCTCTGCTTTAAACCGCCTGTCTTCTGAACAGCCTGGTCTAATAACTCGTGTTCTAAGCTGTGTGGGTTCACAGAGCCCAGGAGGGACATGTCACTGTGGCTGAAAATATCAATAAAGTTTTATTGGTCTGCAAGGACTGGATAAGAAAATAACAAATTATAGAACGCACTCTGGCACTGGAGTTACACGGCATTACATAACAATGCATAAAGCTAAGATTTAGTTGGCACGTTGGAAGGGAAATTTAGGACAGGACACCTACCGTAAAGCAAATGACTGGCCTGATAACTGACAGCATACATGAAAACATTTAAGGCATCAGTCTACTGGAAATTTAAAAGCATGGATTACCTTAGATATAATCGGTGTAATCACCAATCTAATGAAATCTTGCTCGTGTGACCTCCCCCTCCATGGACACACTGAGCATGCAAATACAAAATAACAAATAAATATGAAATAATGGGTCTTATTTTTCTGACAAGGAGAATATCTTTTGGCCTATATTAGAGGTTCTTTATGGAGCACACTGGACACAGAAGTTAAACATTGGGCCAGTAGGCCTTGATTGAAATCATTTCTACTTTACATTGTTACAGCGATATGCCAAGAGCCAATCCTACAGAATATAGCCGTGGGTAATTTACAGTGGGGCAAAAAAGTATTTAGTCAGCCACCGATTGTGCAAGTTCCCCCACCTAAAATGATGACAGAGGTCAGTAATTTGCACCAGA
>NW_005188209.1:2533-6643 GCF_000239375.1 Pundamilia nyererei | reverse complement strand
GTGGGGGAACTTGCACAATCGGTGGCTGACTAAATACTTTTTTGCCCCACTGTAAATGATTCTAAGATGACAAAGTTTACATTTCGGAATGATAAGTACAAAGACTGCCAGTTGCTAACATGGATAGATTGGATGGTATGGGTGACCAAATTGTTGAATGTAATTTAATGTTTTAAATGCGCAAGTTGCATTTATGAAAGAATATGAAAGTCACACAATTTTTTCTATAATGTATATATTGTGAGGATCTCAATACGGAGATCATTTAGGGGGGGGAAACGTGATTTTTACAAAGAATTTAATTAAGCAATTTGGCAGTTAGACTCTAATGGTCTATCATAGAACTGAACCCCAGCTGTGAGTTAGGACAGAGTCCCTAAGAATCTAGTAGTTGATGAAGATGGAAGCTTTAATGGGGCTCAGAGTGACCAGGTTGGGGCACTGATAGGAGGAGGCGGATTGCACAAATTAGAGTGTGAAAGACAGAATAGCCCTGAGATTTAAAATATACAGAATGGAGGCTGATTGGCTCATGGAAGATGGGCAGGAAGCTGATTGGACTAGAACAGAGTAATGATTTCATTATTAGTCATTATTATTAGGGAGCTGTCACTTGGTGTTCCCTCTCTCTGCGGTAGAGTATCACTTCCTGTTCCAACACACAGTCGTGTTTTTGAGTAGCTTATCTGCAAAGCAAATTTAATTAAAAAACTTTAGATAACTTATTTTTTCATAGTATAATTTTCACGTGCTTCACCCGAAGCACTCTCTCTGTGTACTCTCTCCCTAATTTATTGCCAAAGTATTCACTCACTGTGTCTTTACCGTTTCGCTAGCTTAGTTTGTAGCCAACTCGCTAGTAGCATGGCCTCTTCACCCGTCCCTCCTGCACTTTCCTGCTAATTGTGTCAGATGTTTAGTTACTTCTCAGCCTCCTTTAGCAGTAATGATACTTGTAATAAATGTAGCTCTCCAAAAGTTGATTCTGTTCATCTGGACGTAGTGTTTTCAGTGGAAGAAACATTTCATCACTCATCCAAGTGACTTCTTCAGTCTAGAATAAATGTAGCCTTTTTGCAGCTCTGGAGGCCAGGATTACTGAAGTGGATACTCGGCTTCGCACCCTTGATACACCTGTAGCTAGCCAGGCCCCTGTAGCCGGTGCAGCCGAAGATAGGGTAGGCCCTGCTAGCTGCCTCCCGGCAGGCACCGAGTAACCAGGGAAAGATGACGGCTGGGTGACGGTGAGGAGGAAGCATAGTCTTAAACTGAAGCCCCAGGTACACCACCAACCTGTTCATGTGTTTTTCCCCACTCGGCGACATACCTGCCGGGGATCAAACTCTGGTAATTGGCAATTCTGTTCTGAGACAGAATCGCCTATTGGAAAAGTTAGACTGGTGTATTCCTCAGTAAAGATGTTAAAACATATTATCTAATGTTATTCTAAAAACATTCATTAGTGCTGGTAACAGGACGCTCAGTTACTTATGAGTTCCATTATAATACACCCTAAAGCTTGACCCTCTAATCTTTTCAATTTACATAATTCCTCCTGAACATAAAATCTCTAAGTTGAAATAATCTTTCACACCTCTGCAGTTGAGCTGTTAATTTGTGGTTGTTTTCTTAAACTGAAACAGTGTTTGTGATTTCAAAATGACAGTGACAAACTTGGCATAGAGTGTAGTTAATGGGCCACAACAGTGACGCAGGCTGAGGAAAATACTGGCTGGCACTCCAGCTGGCATGACACAGCAACTGGTGACATAGTGAGAGGACATCAGGAGTCATTTCCCCCACAGGACATGACTCAGCACAAAGTTACAGGCTTTTCCTTTCCTAATTTCTTCCAGGAAAGATGTGAATATCTCACGATGCGTTTACACTGCATATCAGGCTGTAGCAAAGCACAGCAGCCCCTCTGAGTGACATTCAATTACTGCAGGCCCTTTGGTGATGTTTTTACATTTTCTTCCTTGGACGACAGCACTCTCATTTCCATATGAAATTATACCATCGGTTCTCTTGGCAGCTGACTGCGGCTTGATGTTTTTCTTTTCTGCTTTTTTCACACTTTCCTAATTTCCCAAGCTTAGCTGAGCCAAGAGGGGGTCCAGGGGAGAAGTTCAAGCAGCTGCTGGAGCCATGTGAGCATTTCAAACTTCATAAGTTTGGATGAAGCTGGGGTTTTTTAAAGTCTGCTTGAGATCAACAAGCAGCCCGGCTTTATACTGATTGGGGGGAAAAAAGAAAAAGAAAATACATTCCAGTGCTGCTCTGCTTTCTGGAGATAACAGCTTTTACAGTAGAAGTCAGCTGGTGGCTTTTTTATCCTAAACAGAAAGTTTGGTGGTGGGCAGAGTTCTGGATGAATGACCAGCAGCAAGTGCAGTGTTTGTGCATATGTTTTTAATGTTTGTGCTGAAGCTTTTTTTTGCAATTGTATTCTCCTCACACATGTATGTTATTTTGTATGTTTTGACAGGTCACTCATATTTATCCTCTATGCGGCAATATCTGACAAAAAAAAACTATGTTTAAAAGGGAGAGTGAATCTGAGGGCTGCAAGATATCCTTTGCATCCTAGTGGTAAAACCCATGTCAAGGGAAAACTGTTGCTAGGTAACTGCCAAGTAGTTGATGTTGCAAAAGACTTCACCTGGCTCTTTTTTCAAAGAATATCCAAAGATTTTTTTTGCAGGAATGAGTCCTAAAATCCATAGGTTACCATTTTTGTGATTTCTGTTCCCTCTCCATTAAATAAAGGTTTTTACATGCAATAAGGCCTGTAGCTAACACAAGGTTGAACGCTTTTCACATTTTCTCCTACAAAATAAAAGAGAAGACTCAACAGCTGACATTGTATTGTCCATGTATAGTTTAAAAATGTCAGCATTTTACATCTGCTGATAAAAATTAGCTGATGGGAAAGTACCAAAATCAAGTACAGTTCCAGTTTTACAGAAGTTCATGAATTTAGAAGGACACCGGTGTATCATTTTTGTAATTCAAGTTTACGGTCCTTTGAGGACTCAGTCCAGTGTCCTTGGTTACTAGCCCAGTTCTCAACAAAATCATGTTCTTTCATTAGCAGTAACATTAATCCGAAGTGGGATTAATGTTGCTGTGCACAGTCCCTGCAGTAACACCCATTGACATTACCTGACCACTGCTCTCGGGTTACTAACATTCCTAATATAGAGATGGCATGTTCCGTCTGGTATCTGATGTCACACTTTGGGCTTATGACTGTATCACTAAATCATCAGGACATTAATATGAAGGAACGGTGTATAATTCCCATTTTAGGTCCTTTTTATACCTTTGTATATCAAACAACAGTGTGAATAAGCAGTTGTAATGGGCCGGAAATGTTGCAAATATTCTCATTAACATTTACAGTTAAGTACAAACTAATGGAATTCCACACAATACAAACATGCATGTACTCTTAGTTTGTATCCCTTCCCTCAGAAGGAGTACACACTAAGTAACAAGAGAAACAACATCAGTAGGGATGGGTATCTAAACCCGGTTCTTGTTGAGAACCGGTTCCCACTGTTTCAATTCCTTGGAATTGTTTGCCATTTTTGCAAACGATTCCCTTATCGATTCCAGTCGCCCCAAATGACGTCACCACGTTGCGGAGCGTCATTTACCTGAATGAATGTCGTGTTTTTAATTCCGCTCCGGACTCGTGAATCTCAACCCAGCAGCAGCGGTAATGTTTTAGTGTTATCGCAGATTGCCCCGTACATGGGGCTGCACTGCGTTAGTGCGGTTAGCTCGTTAACACATTAGCGACGTCCAGTAACGTCATTATATCAAGATTAACCCTGACAGCTGCTTAACCAGGTGAAGGGACACTTTCTCTCGGTTGAACACGGAACACACACGCACACATACGCATGTACACTGACACAGACCTACACTCACCCCCCCACCCCCCTCCAAATGCCTTCGAAACACCAGTATATATGGTTGGAAGGGTAAGATGGAACGGACTGGAACGGTTTGCAGCCGAGTGTGAAGCAGCGGGAATGAGGATCAGCACCTCCAAATCTGAGGCCATGGTTCTCAGCCGGAAAAGGGTGGAGTGCCCACTCC
>NW_005188209.1:0-2042 GCF_000239375.1 Pundamilia nyererei | reverse complement strand
CTCGGCTGGCCTGGGAACGCCTTGGTATTCCCCCGGACAAGCTGGAGGAGGTGGCTGGGGAGAGGGAGGTCTGGGCCTCTTTGCTTAGGCTGCTGCCCCCGTGACCCGGCCCCGGACAAAGCGGATGAAGATGGATGGATGGATGGATGGGTAAGATGGTGCTGGCAAGGCTGGCAGCCTTAACCCAGTTTCCCTCGGGATGAATAAAGTATTATCAATCAATCAATCAATCAATATATGCGTGTTGCATCCAGTCAGTATATAATTGTATCTTGCTAGTCAAGCTTGCTAGCATTAGCTGTTAACTTCAAAATTATTCAAAATGTGGATCCCAAAATCTGTGGGTGAAACTTGAAGGAGGGTATTTGCGTTTGGGAACTTTGTCTGGTTCCATTTCTACACAGGACAGAAAAATTATCATGAGCAAACAGTATAATTTAGCATTTATTTTATAAATCTGCTGCTGCGTCATTGAAATGTAAATATCTGAACATATAAGTGAAATATGGGCCTATGGTGTTTAACAGTTTATTAAAGACTTCATTACAGACACACTAGAAGACTGTCTAACTATGTTCAAATTACTTTGGATGCATCTGAGCTCCACTCTAATTATTTACTGGTGACAAGAGCACAGTGAGTGGCTAATGAACAAATTTAATGAAGCTTTTTTTGCTCATGGACTCAGTCGAGTTAGTGGAACAATTTGCCTGAAAAGCTCCCAGCGTCATCTAAATCCACTGTATGACACACATTACTGAATTCTGTTCTAGCTTTAATATTTTCATAAAATACTAAAACCATTCAGATAAATTAAAAAGGGTAGTACTGGTAGCTCAGTTACCAGTATTACCCTCAGTGACCTCACTGTTTAGCTCCAGTGTGTCCAATACACGGCCTCCACACTAATGTCAAAGAGTTTGTGACCTTCACCAGATGAAAGAAAGGTCAGAGTGGCTTTTAGATGATGAGATCAATAAATAGCAGGTGCACCATTTCAAAAAGTGTACTACTGGAGCCATGCAGTCACTTCCAGATATAGACTAGCCCACTCTGTTTAGAGAGCGTGGGTATAGAGGGTATAGTGTTCACAACACCATGAGTTATTTACCTTTTTTATGCCTGAATGAATCAGAGGTCAGTTATAGGCGGCTTGGACTTCTTTAAGTTTCTTGAAGACGTTTCTTCTCTCATCTGAGAAGTTTCTTCAGTTCTAAGAGTCTCCACCCACCCGGGGTCTATTTAGCATTTAGACTGCTAAATAGACACACACACACACGTCTATTTAGCATTTAGACTGCTAAGCACAATGAATCTGAATAAGAGCAATTTTTAACAAATGTGCAGTATGACTCTATAATCTATTTAATGAAAGCAATGTCACAATGTCATAAGCCGGAGAACCAACAGGAGGCCCTCATTGTTCCTAACCTTGTTTAAAAACCCTGCAACCTGTTTTTGTTTTGATTGAACAAAAATCTAATAAGCATCTGTTTATAAAGTTGGTAAGTTCGGCAGCTTGGTGTAGCACTTTCTTTGAAGAGCTTCTGTGTTTATGATGAGTCTGAGAAGCATTGGTGTCTGGAAATGGAACTGAAATTATTACACACTGAGTAACACATTTTTCTCCTTGTGTCGTCAGATTTGAGAAATGCAGAATTTCATATTATTATTTCCCAAACTTACATTGTCGTTGGCTGTCGTGGCTTTTGACACGAGAAGGGGATTTTTTTGTGTGTCTTGAGTCAGAATCTGGAGTTTAACAGTCAGACATCTCACCATCTGCCTGGTAATAATCAGTTTCTCGCTGCTGATCAGCAGCCCTTGTAATCCCCGACAGATATGAGGATCATTTTGTGCCATGAAGTCGTAATGATCTCAACCCCCACCTGAGCTCAAGCATCTTGTGGTATAATTGAAGTTGGGGAATAGTGGATTCACTGCTGTCTTGGTGATATTATGTAACCTCTGTTTGCCAATGCCTGGCAGTGTGACTGACTCAAGCTGACATCAAGTTGCCATGCAGGCTTGTCCTTGCGTGA
>NW_005188208.1:34307-58716 GCF_000239375.1 Pundamilia nyererei | reverse complement strand
TTAGTCTCATGAACAAAATTAGCTAATTGTTATTTACTAGCCAATCTTAAAATGACCGTTCAGTACAGAAATGAAGGCCAAAAATCATGTTTTACAGTCCTGTGGTCTCAGCCTCAGATACTTATCAAATCAAGAAACAAACAAACAAATGAACAAAATATCTTCTCCTTCATTTCTGTCAAACAAAGTTGCATGACACGTTTCCAGCGGTTAGTATCAATGGTTACTAGGCAACCTGGGCAGCATGACAGAACCTAGACCGTCCCCTACAGCCCATGAGTTTGCAACAAACTTGCCGTTTATTTTGCAAATCGAGCTCAATACTGCCCCTAGCGTCCTGGAGCACTTCCGTTGTGTTTTGGTTTTTGCATATGTTTTGAATTTTGTAAGTGTTATAGAGTTTGTAAGTGTTTTGGAGTTTGTACATGCTTTGTCTATAGGGGGCACCGTAGTTTTTTACTACTTGCTACTTGCTTTACTACTTGCTCATGTAAGTTTGAGACCCCTGCTATAAATAATGAGACACATGAAATGGCTCTGTTTCTTTAAGAGTCACGTGTGTTCCTTCGTAGCCTAGGAGAAGTTTTGTTTACTTCCGGGTTGTTCGAGTCGAAAACAACAGAAGGGTACCAACACGCCCACAGGCGCGGATCAAAGCGGATTAAAGTACCGCAGAGATGGCAGGCGAAGCTGAAGATGACATTCCGGGTAAATATCAGTCATTGTCGCCTCTTCTGGCTCTCAGAGAACCGTTTGTATTGTAAAATATTCTTTAACTGTAATGTTCACCTTCGGCTAGCTTCATGCTAACGGAAAGTTAACCTCATGATATTGCATTTCTCCTCCCGTTATTCTGTTTTACTCTACACGAGTGCTTTAGCTATTAAGGTCAAATAGTTTTTATGAATTTTTTCCTCATCATTCCTCACTTTGAATCACTTTGATAGTGATTAATTATCAAGTATCTTTTTTCCCCTGTCCTGATATTTTCATATTTTATTGTCGATGCCAATGTTCAACTCTACCACATGTCAAAGGTGGTTTTTTTTTGTAGTCAGTTGCATTTACGCTCAAACAGTAAAAGGAGAGGTAAAAATAAAAACGGTCTTACTAGATTGTTTTAATTTCATGAAAGTGCTTCTTATGCATATCCGTGTCTATAATAACACTAAAGCAATAAAGCAATAGCAAACAATGCATAATTTTTTATATTTTGATACAAAATACATTTTGTTTTCTCCCCCCTTTTTGTATTATTGTGTTTCTTTTACTCTGTTTTCTTTGATGAAGGAATAAAGTAAGTAAGTAAGTAATAAATGACCCCATCCAAAGAACATTTTTACAAAATCTGTAACCCTTTAAAAACGTTTATGTCATTTTTTTTCAGTAACAAATAATGCCAAGTATTCAGATCTGCAGCACTCAAATTTGAACGTTTTCCTCCTCTTCTTTTTTATGCAGACTAGATCTTTTCCAAGTGGAAAAATATGTTATTCCTGAATACATATTTTGGCGTAGACTTCTTGTTTGAGAAGACAAGACATTTGAAGACTTCACATTGGGTTAACTTGACTCTGGCTAATTTTTAATTAATGTGAAAAAAATGTAACCAAAATGATGCTAGTTAAATGGTAAAAACTACTAAATAAACATTTTGAGTTAGTTTAGTGTCTTAGTTTTGGTTTATTTGTTGGGATTATGCAAAACTTTAAAATATCCAAGATGCAAGCAACAAGTATGCACATAGCCATAAACCACGTAAACAAAAATATATACTGTAAGTTACTATGAGAAGAGAACTGAAATGAGAAGATTGTCTCAAAATGTTAGCTTAATAACTTGAAATTTCGAGTCAGGTATGAAAAACACAATTTTGAGTCATTAATTAAAAATTTTCAAATACTAACCTCAAAATTTGAATTATGCATAGCAAAAGCAGTTTCTGTTTTTTAGTGGAGGACACAAGCCTCTATAGACTGTCCACACGTGGACACGTGTGGACATGTTCAGGATCTGAAAATTGAAGTCAAGACGTAGAGTGCATCAAACCTCCTTTCTTTTTAATGGCCATCTAGGCGGTAATGCCTGTAGTTATAAATCAAAGCTTCTTTATAAAGGAGTCTATGAGAAAATGAACCTGCTCCTCCCTTGATTTCTTACCTCAGTAAACACCTTTCTGATGAATTCTCTGAGCTCCAATGCTTACTTAATTTGGTAAATTATGGTCATTATCAGAATCAGAAAGGAGGATGAAGCAAGTTAGGACCTTAATTTTGACTGACAAGTTGAAATCATATGAGCACGCTGTGTCCTTTGGTGTCACAGCAAATTACGTCTGGATGGAAAAAAAAAAATTACTCAGCTTGAGGTTTCACTAACACTAGACTGACATCAAGGTGGCTCCATCCATCCATCTTTTATATAAAGGGCTGAAACATCACATTTGGTGTGGTTAAACTTGAAAATTAATCCAAGTTGGTGATTGGTTTTTTTGGTCTCTTCTTACAGAATCGGGGGCAGTTTTCACTTTTGGAAAGAGCAAGTTCGCTGACAACATTCCAAGTAAATTTTGGCTTAAAAATGACATCCCACTCAGAATAGCGTGCGGCGATGAGCACACCGCCTTAATAACAGGTGAGAGCCCCTCCTATGTTCCAGGTAATACTCATTTACGTGTTTGTACACTGCTGACAAACGTGAAAGCTGGAAATACTGTTTTGATTTAGTTTCACTTGTGCTGTCCTCTTAAAATATGTCTGCTCTAACATATCAGAACTGATATGTTTTCTCGGTTTTGTTTAGATGTACAAAAATTAGATTTATTAAAAAAAAAAAAAAGATAAATACATTAACCTCCATTTTAAGATTTGGATTATTTTTTAATGTTGTGCTTTACAATATTAACCTACTGTCATTTTTAAAATACAAAATTATTTTTACTCTTTACTTTTGTTTGTATCTACATTTTTACAAAAAATATATATTGTATCAGTCAAGTAAGTCAAAATTTCAATACATTTCTTCAATTTAAATTTTAGTTTAATTTCATGGTTATCTTTTGGAGGGGATTTTTACAATTACGTACAATTACTTAATTTGAGGAAAAGCTTTCTTTATTATCCAAATTCGATTTTCAGCTTTTTTTCTTATCTTTTTTTCTTATTTTGTTTTGTGACTGTAACTGAATCCAGCCCCGTGTCACTTTAAAATGAATCCTGCTGAAACATCACAGAGTCCCTTTCAGGAGATTTTCTCTGTGTCTTCACAGAAAATGGGAAGCTCTTCCTGTTTGGTAGCAACAACTGGGGCCAGCTCGGCCTTGGCTCCAAAGTGACCTTCAACAAACCCACCTGTGTCAAAGGTTGGTCTTTATGGCACCTTCTCACTGTTTCAGTTCTAAAAAAAAGTTATAGAGGATGAGTAGTGCCACTGAAAGCTGCTTTCAGCCAGTTTAAACAGGCAGTGAGGAGGGAGTCCCTGAAGAGGAGGAGACAAAGCCTTCAAATAAAGTGTGACTTTGTTGTAGATATAATCTCAGTCTAGAGGGCTAATAATCTGCTTAAATCTGGAGGGACATTATCTGAGAAACAGTAAGTGCCACTCCTCAGATACAGAGAAAAGGATGTGTCCTGTATGAGGTTTGTTTAAATGTGAATTTAATCTGAAAATTACTTTAAAAAGAAAGGATCATTCTTACTGGAAATAGTTGTTCAATACAGAAAATCTAAATGTAATAAATAATCCTAGAAATTAAACTCAAGTCTGATTAATTCTATTTTCTGGTGATTTTAGTTTTTTGGTCATTAGTAGATGGAGGGAGCTGGGCCTCAAAATTTATGCAATGTCTATGTTGAAAAAGTTCTATATAATATTAAAAATGACCACAAGTTTTTAATAAATTTTATAACAGTTTGGAATTATTGTATTTTGCATTGAATTGTACTGAGAACACTTTGTTTTTCTTCATGAATCTTTTCTAAAGTTATCAAAAGATGATGAGGTAAGCTGCGCTCTCCAGATTACCGTTCCCATAGTTTTAAATTTCTTTTTGATGTTTCAGCCCTGAAGTCTGAGAAAGTTCAACTGGTGGCTTGCGGGAGAAACCACACGCTTATCTGCACAGGTCAGTGTTTAGTGTTCACAGTTGTTTTCTTTCAGGTGCTGATGAATATTAAACACGCTTGTGTTGATGTGTGTCTGTAGCCCAAGGGAAGGTGTATGCCTCAGGTGGGAACAGCGAGGGTCAGCTGGGGCTTGGAGACTGTGATGAGAGGACTTCCTTCAAGAGACTTGATTTTTTTGATTCACAAGGACCAATCAAGATGCTTGCTGCGGGTTCGAACACCTCAGCAGCTCTCACCGGTAAGATCCACACAACACTGTAATTCAGCTATTAGCTCTGATCACAGCTAATCAGAGCTTAACTGCCAGTAAACATTAAGGGAAGTCATATAATAAATGCAAATTAAATGTTAGTTAATTTTCATTTTAAGGTTTTTGATCATTTTTGATGTATATTTCATAATTGTGCCTACATCTACACTAAGATATGCAGTTTTTGTATTGTTTTATTCATTGTATATGCATTTTATCTTACTTTATTTAATTGTAAATTATATTTTTGCTATTTTTTGTTAGTGTAATGAGATTAAAAACATTAAAATTTTTAATGTATGTTTTTTTTACCTTGGAATTTTTGTATCTTAATTATATAAATATATATTGAAGATTAAATGAAATTAAAATTAAATATATACATATATCATACATATTGTACTACTGGATGTTCGATTTTATTTTTTAGACTTTGCTCATAAATTAGATTTAAAGTAAAAAAATATCTAAAAACATTATTGATTTTAAAATTATTTTTTTTAAACATTCATGTTTTTATATTTTTTGTATTTTGTTTAAATTTGTATTTCATCTGTATATTCTGTATTTTCTGCAGCATCTAAAAAAAAAAGATAATTTCATGAAATTCATTTGTAATTAAATTATAGTTATTCTGTTATCAAATGAAAAATTTGGTTAACAAAATTGAAGTAAAAAGATTCCTTATGTTTTAGAAAATGTTGCAAGTTTAAAACTGAAGTGTAGAAGAGAGAACAAAGTGTCGTTAACAGATAAATGTGTTCCCAAAATAAACGTAATCTCTTTATTTATTTCTTTTCCAGCGAGTGGTAAACTCTTTATGTGGGGTGATAACACAGAGGGTCAGATTGGTTTGGGTAAGGAGAGTCAGGTGTCATCACCCCAGGAAGTCAGTGTAGGCCGACCAATCAGCTGGGTCTCCTGCGGGTACTACCATTCAGCTTTAGTGACAGGTGAGTAGAGATAGGTCCCAAATAACCATTCATCACTTTGCAGTGAGCCTGCAAATCGCACATGGTTACAGATAGCATAAGGAACATGGGTGACAGTGGCTAAAATATAAAAGAATAATTCTCACACGTGTGTTTTTATACTAATGTAAAAATCAGAACAATAAAAGTTTTTTTTTAATGCAAGTTAATTGGCAAAAGTATCTTATTTCCATAGATTTTCATTCACCATATTATTTTATAATTTAAAAAATCAAAACCCCATTGTTCATTTAAATTTAGGTGTTTTGATTTTTGCATATAAATATTATTATAGAATTTAACATATTTTAAAATCAAGTGACACTTTTTTAAAAAGTTTTTTTAAGTTTAACCAGAATTTTGTTTCCCCTATTTGTTCTGGACCTAAAAGCCAGTGGATAGCTCTGAGTATTTCCTATTTTTGTTTTCCAAGTGGATGGCGCTCTGTACACATTTGGCGAGCGGGACAGCGGAAAACTGGGTTTGGGCACCCACCAGCTTCCAGGGCACCGAGTGCCTCAGCTGGTGAAGAGCATCAAGGAGCCAGTGACGCAGGTGGCCTGTGGGGGTGGACATACAGTGGCACTCGCAGGTAAATGTCTGATGACAGCAAATAAGACATGTTATTTATTTATTTATTTCCTTTAAATATCTAACTGAGAATAATATTCTCAGTTGGTTTCCCCCTTCCTTCAATCTTACTAAAAAGTTACAGAATGCTCTCAAACAGGGGAATAAAATACTGCAGCATGCTGCAAACGCCTCTGATTGTGTTGGTTTCTTTCAGAGGGAAGTGTGTACACGTTTGGCCTCGGTCAGTTCGGACAGCTCGGCCATGGGACATTCATCTTTGAGTCCCGGGTGCCGCGTTTGGTTGAGCACTTCAAGAAGGGACGAGCCTGTCAGGTGGCCTGTGGAGAAAACCACACCGCTGTCATTACAGGTAAATCTCAGCTCGGTTCATTAATGCCGAGCTTCTCATTGACAACAGAGTTGAACAGAAGAGGTTCTTCACGGATCTGATGTCAGAAATTTTAATCTTTTTTTTTTTTTTTTTTTAGAAGACGGGTTGCTATACACGTTTGGAGATGGCAGACATGGAAAACTTGGTCTGGGGGAAGAAAACTTCACTAACCAGTTTAAACCAACGCTATGCCTGCGATTCCTGAAGTATAATGTTCAGGGAGTAAGTGTTTCATACAGACAGGTTTACATTTGTTCATGCAGTAGAACTTAAAATAATGTATAGGAATTATTTAATTAGGCTTGGAGATAATTCATAAGTTTAAAGACAATGTAATTTTATAGTCGCATTTCTTATATCTTTTTAATTTTTTGTCTTCACTTTTTACATTAAAAAAAAATTATGTTCGTTTTTCAATTTTTATTCATAATTGCATATATAACATAAAATATATAAAATTTTAAATGAGTTTTACCTTTTTAAAAAAATTAATTTTTTTGTAAAGCACTTTGAGTGCTCAGAGTAGAAAGTGCAATATAATAACCATTCCATTTGTCATTTTTTTAACCTTTTATAGTCTTTAAATACATAATTTAAAAAATTATGTATATTTGTGTCAGTTTTGTGTCAATTTTTAAAATGTGTTATTATTTTTTTAATTACAAAAATCCTAAATACAGACATATATAAAAATATAAAATTCATTTTATATTTTAAAAACATTTATTTATTTATAATCATATATATTTTCTATTTTTGTGCATTTCTGGGTGACTTTCATGCATGCAAATACTTTAATTTGGTTGCTGATGTGTCCAGGCGATGTGCGGCGGATGTCACATGGTGGTGCTGGCTCGGCCGAGGGCCCGGGGAACCGGTGAGGTCACGCTGGAGGATGACGATGTGATGGAAAATTTCCTGGAGAAACCATACGTGGAACTGCTGGGTAACGCAGTTGACTCATCTACGCTGCAGAGGAGCCTCTCAGCCCGGGTTCGCAGGAGGGAGAGGGTGGGTATGAGGACAATGAACGTGACACTTTTTATAGTTTATCTGCAGATAACAGTTCGTTTCTAAAGAAGTTCATGGGTTAATATCGCTCATTGGCTAAACCCTCTGATTCAGGAGCGATCTCCAGACCAGTTTGGCACCATGTTCCGCACGCTGCCTGCCATGACACCAGGTAACCTCCTCCCGCCACTGACAGCCTCCAGCCAGACCATACCACCACGACTGGCTCCGCCTGAGGTGATCCACGGAAAGGTGCTCAATGGCACTTACCAGCACAGGAACGAGGAGTCGACCCACCAGGGTACCTACTTCATCTGCACCGCCATTGCCTCATCCTCTTTCTGTTACATCAAAGTTTTGGACAATATTATTTGCATTTTTGTTAGACTTTGGGGAGGTTGTTGTCTTGTTTTTTTTGTCTCCTTGAGTCACATCTCTGATAAATCATATCCCTTTGGCTTCCTCAAGATCCCTTATTCATTTTTATGAAAACAGACACCTGTACGGTATATGTTTCTAAGACCTAGAAGCACTAAGATGAAGTTGGGAAAAATGAGAATGTGAGCTCTGTATTTTTGACATTTGACAATTGGTGTTCATGTCGTTCATGCCCTTTCCCTGAAAGTTAAATGAATTTCTCTTGATCTCAGGGTTTTCTGCAGATTTGAAATCTGTAAATAAAGAGGTCAGATTCTCAAAATCTTGATTTTTTTTAAAAACATCTTACGTATTTGTTCATCTTTGTCACTATGTGATATTACCTGTATCTGGAAAGCTGCTGCTGAAGATAATGCTGTCCTGTTTTCAGAGCTGGCAGGTGGGGAGACAGACAGTGTTGTGGAAAGTCTGACAGACACTGACAGCGTGAGAGGTCTTGGAGAAACCAGAGACTTCCTCAACATGGTAAGAGATCAATGACATCATCTTAAATGTTGCTCAGAAAAAAAGACAAATATAACATTTTGCTGCTGATTTCATCTCTGCTCCTTCCTGACAGACTCATGTGATGAAGATAGACCCCAGTGATAAAACCCTCACGCTGTCTCCAGTTCAAAAGGTAACTCAAACTCTTACTTTGTGTGCTATGTCCTTTGATGTTTCTGCATGTCTCTTCCTCTCTAATGCATGCCTCTTTTTTCTATCCTTTTCTTGCTTTCTTGCACCGAGGATAGAGGAAGGGTAAGAATGGTAAGGCTATAAAAGAACAGAGTCAAAGAAAGCAGAGAAAGCTCTCAAAGCAGAGCAGTTTCTCTTCCACTTCGCTGTCTTGTAAGAGTGAGGCTGCCTCTCCCCTCCGGGCGTTACCCACTGAACTCCTGAGGAGTCGTAGCACTCGTACTCAGGGCCCGAAGAGCCCCCAGAGACATCAGAAAAGCAACCAGAACAAGGTGAATCTGATCTTGGCTGTAGAGGAGTTGCAGGACAGGCCCAGTAAAAACAAACCTACAAGCATCAGGGACATAAATAAGGCAGCATCCAAAGAGCAACAAATGCAAGTTCACAGTAAAAGCCAGGTGATAGGGGTTCACAGGAAGCTGGCAGCAGACTCAAAACAAAGTCCAGAAACTATGAAGAAAAGTTTAGATTTCAACTCTAAATCTGCTAAAGTTGAGAAAGTGAAGTCTAAGCCTGTGAGGGTTAAAAGCAAACCCACAGGAATCAGTTCACCAGGTAAACTCAGTCATACAGACTCAGCAAGCTTTCACCTGAGTGACACTTTTGATGAAGAGAGCATAGTGGGCTCTCAGCAGGTTTCTGAGGTGAAAAAAATCCCCAAATCTAAAGAGAAGAAAACAGATTTGTCTAAGAAAAACAAGAATGAAAAAAACATGAAAGAAGCTCAAATAAAAAAAGGGTCAGAGGTTCAGGAAAAATCAACAGATCTCAGCCTGCTTGTTGGAGCTGCTTCGCTCGCTGCAGGAGCAGCTTTGATCCAAGCTGGAAGACGATTAAGCTCCACATCCCTTTCTGAGAACAGTTGTGCTGTACTTAAAGAGAGTGTGACTAAATCACTGAGTGAGGAATCTGAATCTTACGCTGCCAATTTTAGCCACAGATCTGCTGTCAGCATCAACATCATATCCGCACCTGAAAGTCCTGAAATGAGGACAATCTCAGATCAAAGTGAACAGCAGATGGACTCTGCCGCAATCAAAGAGGAAGAGGAGGATAATGACGAAGAGGGTGAAGAGGAAGAAGGGCAGACAGATGCAAAAGAAAGCGAGGAAGAGAAGGATGTTAGTCACATTATTAAGAAAGTGGCAGAGAACACTGAGGATGAAAAAGAGAGTGACACTCTTCACTCTGGAGAGAAGTCAGACAGCGATGTAGATGAGGAGGAGGATGAGAGCAATGTTGTGGTAGAAGATGAAGAAGAGGAGGAGGAAAAGAGTGGAGTAACAGAAAGTGAAAGCAAAGCAGAGACTGAAGAGAAAGACAGAAACGGAGGTGATGTAGAAGAAGAGGAGTCGGAGGAAGAGGAAAGTGAGGAAGGGTCAAGTCACGAAACAGAGAGCAAACGTGGAGATACTGAAAGTGACTTGGAAGAAGGGGACGAGGAAGAAGAAGGGAGTTTGGAGAGTGAGGGTGAAGAAGATGAGGTTGAAAGTGAGTCTGTGAGGACTTCAGAGAGAGAAGAAAGTGAGGAAGAGAGGGAGACCGAAGAAGGAGAAGATGAAAAAGAGGAGGAAGAAAAAAGTAGTGCTGAAGAAGTAGAAGAGAGTAGTGAAGAGGAAAACAGTGAAATTGAGGAAGAAGAGGAGGCGGAGGAACAAAGTGAGGAAAAGGAGGAAGAGACAGAGGATGAGGAGGAGGAAGAAGAAAAAGAAGAGGATGAACAACGTGAGGAGAAGGAGGAAGAGACAGAGGATGAAGAGGAGGCAGAAGAAAAAGAAGAGGAAGAAAGTGAGGAAAAGGAGGAAGAGACAGAGGATGAGGAGGAGGAAGAAGAAGGAGAAGAGGAGGAAGAAAGTGAGGAAAAGGAGGCTGAAGCGGAAGATGAGGAGGACCAGAGTGAGGAAGAAGAAGACGAGGAAGAGAAGGAAGATGAAGAAGAGGAGAAGGTTGTCAAAAAGAAAAGGTCTGCTGAAGTGAAAAGACAAAGTGCTAAATCAGCAACTAGAAGCAAACTAAGGTTAGGGGTCAAAGGTCAGGCGGCAGGTGAGTCAGAGGAGTTCTGGGATGATGTTTTACCTCAATACCTCAATCTGAAATAATAAGGGCCCTTATATCAATATTATTGATTTATTGATTTATTGAATAACAGGAAATGGACACGATCAAAGTCTGAAAAGTAAAAAAAAAAAAAATATTGTTATAAAAATGGCCATACTAGAAAAGCTTGATACAGGTCACATTACTTTTTCTGTATAAATAGTTAAAACTACATTGTATTCAGTTTTGTATGAGATTACTCAGTTAATTAATTAACATAACCAAAACAATGTCAGGAGAATAAATTGTATATTTTTATATAAAGTTTTGTCATCTGCAAAGAAAATCACTAAAATACATTTATGTAAGAGAAGGGAAGACAAAGTGGATTAGCCAGACAGTTAAGCCAGTTATATTTTAAAAATGTCCAGTAATAGATCTTTGCAGATGTATGAAACATTAGACATTTAAAGTCAATATCACATAGTTTACATTAGTGAATTAGCATGTAATATTGACCCTTTCGAAATGCACGACATGCAGTGTGGATGTGACTGAACAATAGAAGGCAGGTAGCTTAAAAGATCAAGTATCCATGCTAATGCTGGTGAAATAAGGATTCAATGTCTTGGTTAAAATTGCCTTGCAGGCAGTACTTAAATGCAAAAGCACAACAGATGTGGATTTCACATAATTATTTTTGTTTTTCAGTATTAAATTTTTTATTGACCTTATTTTTTCCTAGTAAGATATTATTCTTTCTCTTTTTGCACCTGGAGACTATCTGAGCTTTCATGTTCTACACAAATTTCCATGTGTTTATCATCTATCTTTTGTGTTTGCCAAAACTACTTAAGTAGAATTTTCAGGTATCTGTACTTGAATCAAGTTGTTTTTTTTTTTTCAGATAACTTTTTATCTTTACTCCCTACATTTTTAAACAAATATCTGTACTTTCTATTCCTTACATTTTCAGAACGTCACTGTGCGCCTTCAAACATCAAACCGATTTGAGGCTAAACAATAACACATGAGAGGAAATCCAATTTGTAATCACCAGAGCATGCGCCATAGTGAGGGGTTTAAGTTTGGGCCTGTGGTTTATTTGGAGCAACACCAGGATGAGTGCAGGTGTCCATGAGTTGTGGTTGCATTATTTCTGCATCTAGGTAGTGCTATAAAGGAGGGGTAATTTCAAATGCAGCATTTCTACCAGTAAACATCAGCAAACACAAACTGTTTGTGTCTACAGTTTGTCACAGTGTGTTGTTAGCCAAAGGTCCAGACACTGTATTTCACAGGGAGAGAAAAGAAAGAGCTAACTTCACTAAATGATGGAAATAGATAAGGAAGACAGGAGGTTATATTTATAAGTACGGACTGCTCAGTGGTATTTGATAATTTTTTTTCATATTGTGAAGCATGCTGCAAAGCAAACTAAGCTAGATTATCTGTGTTAGTTAAAGGTTGCATTAAAATAATCTAGTGCAGGATAAGCTGGTTAGCGTTCAGTAAGGTGATGTTATGAATTTGAAGTTAAGTTGATGAAGTTTAGATTCATTCACTGAATTCCACCTCTATATTGTTTAGTATAGAGACAGCATAAACAGTGCTGACAGCAGAGAACAGCAGGGCAACTCATAAAATACCTTCTTACATTTGTTGAATTCAGTTCTCCACAGAGAGCAGTAAACCTCAGAGCAGTAGCCCAGATCAGTTGATCACAGCCTGTACACTCAGAAAATATACTGGAGCCCACAATAGAAATTGTGATTCTTTTCCCCACACTGAGCCAATTAGGGCTGCTCGATTATGGCAAAAATGATAATCACGATTATTTTCACTGAAATTGAGATCTCGATTATTTGACGATATTTATTTAACAATAACAATGTATTGAATAATGACTTTAAATATTGTCAAAAAATAATATAAAATAGTGTGCAAATACTGATAACAGTGCAAATGTTTGCAATATAAAAAATAAATGAAAAATGAGTTCTGACTCCGCGAACCCATAATGTTTCCACACCACTGAAGTTTTTTTTACTTCTCTTTTCAACCAACGGCAGTCACTCTCCTCTCCAAATAACTTCTGCTTAGCTTTCCGAACTCCCTCGGGTCCTCTTAATCAGCGGTCCCCAACCCCCGGGCCTCGGACCAGTACCGGTCCGTGAGTCGTTTGGTATGAGAGAGTTGAGGCTCAGGTGTGAAATGTATAGTTTTCAGGTTTTTTATCAGTTTTCAGCATTATTTTGTTATCGTTTTTATCGTTTACTCGGTTTTCCTCGGTCTTTTCACATGTGTTATGAATAAATCTTCTTTTTTTCGGTACCGGTACTAGTTTTGTTTTGTTGTATTTATCCGCGACACCTTAAAGGCCGGTCTGTGAAAATATTACTGGGCATAAACCGGCCCGTGGCGCAAAAAAGGTTGGGGACCGCTGCTCTTAATTGTTGTGACACGTGTTCGAAATGCAGAGACGTGCGCTCGATTTGCCACACGGAGCAGCGCGAGAGTAAAGCACGAGGGAGGGGCTAATAATCGGCTCAGTCATTTTTAATGATCGTTGAAAGCCCAGATCGTAATCGTGATTAAAATTCGATTAATTGAGCAGCCCTAGAGCCAATGCAACCAATTTTAGGGTTTCACTACCTACTGAATCTCACTTTCACCCCTGAGTGTACTCATTTTCTGTTTAGAGGCAAAGTCATTTTGTACAATGGAAGCAAAAGAAAATAGAGCTATTTTTGTTTCCTTCTTTTTCTCTGCTTATTTTCTCATTTTCAATTAAGATTTAAACTAAAGTTTGCATTCTCATTTATTAATATTTTATTATTACATTAATACAGCACAAGCTTCAGTTAGCTTTGCACAAAAATCGCTAGTAGAAATGTCCTTCAAAGAGGTACTTTTTACTTTCTTACTTTGAATACATTCATAGCCAGTACTTTTTCACTTTTACTTCAGTAAAGAAGTTAAATCAGTACTTAAGTACAGAATGTTTGTCCTTTTTCCACCTCTGGAATACACAAGCTTCTTTGTGTTTATCTGAATTTTATGTTTTCATTCTGAAACAGCTGGAACATTTGCATGTACTGTGCCTTTCCCTCTTACATGTTAACCACACCATCTTTTTGATTTCATATATTATGAATGTGTTTCTTTATAGCTTTCTGAACCCTTTCTCTCATAACGTTGTGTTGTTTTGGGCTGCTTTTGTATTTCCATCCAGCCTTTTGCTTTTGGTTTACAGCAATGCTTACTCATGTTTGTCTTAAGTATTGATTTAAATGCTTTTTGGTTTACTTATATTTCCTTGGAAGCCTTTTCTTTTTGCTTCTGCTTCTGCTCAGTTATGCATGGCTCTTGCAACCAGAACTCTCTGAATTTCCAGTATTATGACTAATACAGTACCCAAATATTCTTCAAACCTTCAGCCTTAATCTTTGTCTTGCTCAAATTTAAATATTTTATCTGGAATTATTTATGTTGCTATTTCTATTAATTTGTATTTGTAATAAATATTTGTGTTGCATTACAATGTGTGTTTTTTTTTTTTAAATGTATTATGACATAGGACATTTGTTGAAGTAGGTCTTAATGATACTTAATAGTCACAATTGTTTGTGTACATTCACTACTAAACAAGATTGTATTAGTTATTTAGACCAGGCTGACATCTGCTTCTGCTTCCATCTCATACGTAATTGCATGCCAAAATCTTTCATTTTTGTAAATGTAAGTTTCTTCTGAGAAATAAAAAAAAAACTCTCAAAAAAACAATCTCAGTGGAAAAAAGGCAAAATTCAATGAATGTTAACCATTAGACTGTTGTATTTATTGTATCCAGTATGTCTTGCCCTGTTATATTTTGATATACCTTTATTAGTCCCACAAGGGGAAATTTCATAAGGCTGCCGACCTATTGCACGCAATGGCGGCGCCATCTTACCCTCCGACCATACATACATTACACAAAACATCACATGGGGAAGACAGGTCAGAGAGGTATAACAATGGAAAATGCACCACACGAGGAAAGATAAGGAGAAAAAAATAACTCCCCCCAGACTGAGCTCCAACAGGGAGATTAGTTTGAGAACAGAAAATAACATCTCTGCACATAGCACATGAAAAAACTCTTAATACACCAAAGAAACACATGACAAGCAACAGGGGTGGGTAAAGGGGTGAGAGACAGCCGATTTAGACAGTACATCCGGGCCTGCAGCCTGTGCACTGGCCTCCCTGATCCACTGTCAGCATCGGAAGGGAATAAGCATCGAAGGCGTTTGGAAAGGGAGGGGGGATGAGTGTGTGCATATCAGTGTATATGTATGTGTGTGCGTGTCCAGAGTTCAGCTGAGACAGTGTCCTTCGCCCTGCTAGGCTAAGTAAACAGTCTTCCAGCCAACCCAGATGGCCTTGCATGGAATGGGAAGGAACAGACTAAACACAGTCGTTATCAGGGTGTTGTTGTTCAGCTCCAGCCTTGAGACCGCAGCTGGCACCAAAGGGGTATTCGCATGAAGTGATGGTGGTTTTTACTTTAGTGCGAACAGGTCATATGAATTTCAAAGCAGTTCTACAGTCCAACACTGGTCTCTCAATCTCCTGTTGGAGAGCCGCGAGCTTCGTCATACTTGCGTTCTGTGATGTTGTCATTTCTTGTGCCCCACGAGCCGATTTGGCAGTGTGCCTCCCCGAGATGTCATCCAATTTGCGCCCAGAGATGTTATTCCGAGCTAGCCCTTCCGAGATGTATCCAGTCTGCAGTCAGAGATCTTATCCTGAGTATTCACAGCAGCCGTAGCCTCTCCAAGATCTTATCCGTGCTGCACTCAATGAGCCCATTTTGAGAAACTCACGCCTCTCCCATCGTTCCAATCCCAGCGGGCAGCCTTGTGGGGGTTTGAACAGCCGGTTCCGCTTCCTTAATTCTTCGATAAGTCAGGGCCATATAATGCCATATAGTGCCTGGAAAAGACTACAGCGAATCATGTGGCTTTTTTCTTTCTCTTTCTGTTGTTTTTAAGGCACTACACAGCTCTCCAGCTGACACAGCTGATAAATAGGATGGTATCGTGAACCTTAATTGATACTACGATATACTATTAAGTATATTGTGTTTGATTGTTATTTAAAATAGATTTTAAATAACACTCAAACATTTTTTTAATTAATTAATTTTTTTGAAGGACGTCTTTCTACTGAAACACATTTTATAAGATTTTCGGTGGAAATAGTAGTGGTTATAAACAGGTTCTTTGTGGGACACCATGTTCATTACATGCAAGTTAGGTTAAGGACAATCACGTATGCAGATAATACCTGATTAGCAGGGTCAGTGGGAGTTTTATAGTATATTCTTTGAAAGATAATAAATAAATAAAATTAGTTTAGAATAAAGTCACTCAAGTACTTTGAATACACATCGAATATTTAATTTATTTTATTTAATCTCTCACTACTTTATTCTTTTTTCAAATTTTGGGGGGATTCAAGCAGTATATCATTAAATAGACAAAAATTGAAAAACAACTGTCATGACTCTGCAGGGCACAAAAGCCCATCGGGCTATATGATAACCCGACAGGCGAGGCTGAGATAGATTTTGGTCGCCCGACCGGAGATATCTGTAGCTCCGGGACGTCAGGCTAGCGATTTTGCAAGCCCCGAAGAGGAAGATTTTTTTTTTTCCTTTGGGAGGTAGCTGAGACCAAGAGCTGAGCTAATGAAGAGGAAACATTTGACTTTATGATGCAAATATTTAACTGAATTATAAGAAAATCTGCCTTTTTCAGCCTCAACTGTCAAAAATATCACAGTGGACACTGACAAACTCACAAACTCACTTTGTCAGTAAGGTGCCAGACTAGCATATTTCAGAAAATGATGATGTGAGGAAAATCTGTTCCTCTGTTTCAGTGTCTGTTTGGTGTGTTCGGGATAAGATAAGGTTTGACCTGTTTCGTCTAGTGATGATGCTGTTTTAGTGTAGAGTAATACGTCTAATTCTAGCATCACTATAGTCTTTTCCAATCATTCCTTGCTTGTCAGTTAATTCAGCTGGCAGAGCTTATATTTTATTCTGTATAGTAAAAACATTAGCATCAAACTAGAAAGTGCATATTTTTCATGTCCTTTACTTGTTCTTTATTTTAAAGAACAAAGGAAAGGACAAGAACTGAAAAAATGCTTTCCATTCATTGCAAATCGAAAGCAGTTTTTTTTCCTTCAACTTAAATAAACTCATGCCTTTGTCTTGTTGTTACTGGAATCTGCTAATATTAACCAAGCAAGGCCTCAGTCACACAGACCTAGAGACTGGATTTGTAGCCACAGGTCCTGAAAAAAGGTGAATTCCACTACTAGGTGGTGAGTGGTATCTAGAGGTTGCTGGCAGTGTTGGATCAAAAACCTTGTGATTGCTTTTGTCACTTGTGAGTTATGGTGATCACCAGTAATTTCCAGGGAAGATGCCAAGTTGTGTGCAAACACTTGCAAACCAGTCCCAAAGCAATAGTAAAACTGTAAAAGAAAAAAAGTATTACATAAACCAGATAGCGAGACCGTTGCCATGGTAAAGCACAACTTTTTTCCTTTGAAGGTGAATGGTCTGCATTTCTGGTTTGTGTCACACACTTGACAGTTTCACTACCACTCATCAAATAGTTGGTGAGTGACCAATTAATGTCTTCTTTAGTGTCTTCCTTGCAATCTGCAGGTGATCTGCTAGCAGCTAAAACAATGACAAGGATGTTTTCATGGTAGCACATACTGACTTTTCCGTAGCAACCAGAAGTTGTGAGAGAATCACAGACAAATCTCTAGGCCTATGTGGCTGAGGCTTAAAACTGCTTATGACTAAATATTTTTCATGTCCTTAATGCTCCTGTTTTTGCAGGACTTGACAAAAGGGTTTGCTGAGACATGGACCAAAGGCGAGGAACAAGGTCAAGAGGAAGAAGAAGGAGAGGAGGAAGATGATAAGGTTGATGATGATGACGAGTTGGAGGAAGACGAGGAGGAGAATGACACACTGTCCTCGACAGAGAAACCAGTAGAAGAGACCCAGAGTTGTGTAAATAAGTAGCACTAAGTTGAATATCGGGCATCTTTGGTTTTTGTTGGTTATTTGTGATTAAGATGGATTAACATGTGAAATGTGATCTTCCCTGAAGCCCAAAGAGGTGAAAGAAGAGCATGTGCCTGATGGACAGCAAAGAGGTGACTGATTTTATCCTTAGTCAGCTGCATGTTTGATGAAAAATCTAAGTAAAGACAGTTAAAAAGAAATTAAAAAGACAAGACAGATAACAATAATGTCTGGTATTACCAGCAGCTGAAATCAGTGAGCAGCCCAATATCAAAGAAGAAAAGACACATGAATATACCACATCAGCCAACGGGGAGGTAGATGGAAACTCCAAAAACCAGCCGGGCTCCAACAAAAAGGTACAATAACTGTGAACATTGGATATATTCTTTGTACTGTGCCTTCAAAACACTCTCAGAAAATAAACTTTATTTTGCCTGTATGGGCACAACACTCCTCACTATTGGATTACCTCTATGGTGCTGTTTTTTTATGTGTTTTTAACATTCATTGTTTGAATTTCAAGCGACAGTTATAGTGGGGCAAAAAAGTATTTAGTCAGCCACTGATTGTGCAAGTTCCCCCACCTAAAATGATGACAGAGGTCAGTAATTTGCACCAGAGGTACACTTCAACTGTGAGAGACAGAATGTGAAAAAAAAAAAATCCATGAATCCACATGGTAGGATTTGTAAAGAATTTATTCGTAAATCAGGGTGGAAAATAAGTATTTGGTCAATAACAAAAATACAACTCAATACTTTGTAACATAACCTTTGTTGGCAATAACAGAGGTCAAACGTTTACTATAGGTCTTTACCAGGTTTGCACACACAGTAGCTGGTATTTTGGCCCATTCCTCCATGCAGATCTTCTCGAGAGCAGTGATGTTTTGGGGCTGTCGCCGAGCAACACGGACTTTCAACTCCCGCCACAGATTTTCTATGGGGTTGAGGTCTGGAGACTGGCTAGGCCACTCCAGGACTTTAAAATGCTTCTTACGGAGCCACTCCTTTGTTGCCCGGGCGCTGTGTTTTGGATCGTTGTCATGTTGGAAGACCCAGCCTCGTTTCATCTTCAAAGTTCTCACTGATGGAAGGAGGTTTTGGCTCAAAATCTCACGATACATGGCCCCATTCATTCTGTCCTTAACACGGATCAGTCGTCCTGTCCCCTTGGCAGAAAAACAACCCCATAGCATGATGTTTCCACCCCCATGCTTCACAGTAGGTATGGTGTTCTTGGGATGCAACTCAGCATTCTTCTTCCTCCAAACACGACGAGTTGAGTTTATACCAAAAAGTTCTACTTTGGTTTCATCTGACCACATGACATTCTCCCAATCCTCTGCTGTATCATCCATGTGCTCTCTGGCAAACTTCAGACGGGCCTGGACATGCACTGGCTTCAGCAGCGGAACACGTCTGGCACTGCGGGATTTGATTCCCTGCCGTTGTAGTGTGTTACTGATGGTGACCTTTGTTACTTTGGTCCCAGCTCTCTGCAGGTCATTCACCAGGTCCCCCCGTGTGGTTCTGGGATCTTTGCTCACCGTTCTCATGATCATTTTGACCCCACGGGATGAGATCTTGCGTGGAGCCCCAGATCGTGGGAGATTATCAGTGGTCTTGTATGTCTTCCATTTTCTGATGATTGCTCCCACAGTTGATTTTTTTCACACCAAGCTGCTTGCCTATTGTAGATTCACTCTTCCCAGTCTGGTGCAGGTCTACAATACTTTTCCTGGTGTCCTTCGAAAGCTCTTTGGTCTTGGCCATGGCGGAGTTTGGAGTCTGACTGTTTGAGGCTGTGGACAGGTGTCTTTTATACAGATGATGAGTTCAAACAGGTGCCATTCATACAGGTAACGAGTGGGGGACAGAAAAGCTTCTTACAGAAGACGTTACAGGTCTGTGAGAGCCAGAGATTTTCCTTGTTTGAGGTGACCAAATACTTATTTTCCACCCTGATTTACGAATAAATTCTTTACAAATCCTACCATGTGGATTCATGGATTTTTTTTTCACATTCTGTCTCTCACAGTTGAAGTGTACCTCTGGTGCAAATTACTGACCTCTGTCATTATTTTAAGTGGGGGAACTTGCACAATCGGTGGCTGACTAAATACTTTTTTGCCCCACTGTATAACCTTTGTGTAAAAAACACACCTTTTCAAAGCACTAAGGACTGTGTGAGAAAGCCAGAAAAAATCCACACAGGAAAGCAAAGGTTCCACATAGGTTCAGTCCAAAACCATGTTGTTGTGAGGAGACAGTCATTAAACTGGCTCCTGCCATTGAAACCTAGAAGACACTGCACAAATATCATTTTTTAGTGGTTGGGAACATAAAACATATATATCTTTCTAGTCCTTGAAAAGTTTTATGGCATTACCTTAAGGTCTAATCAGCCTTAGAGCATACATTATTGTAAATTGTACCTGTGTCTCACTGTATAGTTTTAAAAATTATAGAAGAAAGTAAACACACAAGGAAAGAAAAGACAAAAAATCAAATGTGAAATGTTTAAACTATCAGCTGAACAGATGTGCAGATGAAAGTAGTATGAAAACGCCGGGTTAGAGATCTGAATCCCATTTTTAAAAACCTCAGTATGTTGACCAGTGTTAACTTTGACAGCAAATTTTGATTTAGTTTTATTTTTAGTCTTTTCACTAAAACGTAGTTTAGTTTCAATCATAATATAGACATTCAAATTCTTTTAATTTTAGTCTTTGCATAATCCTTAACCTACTTTACATGTGATAAACAGAAAGGTAATTAGAGTTAATTATCTCATCTTTGCCCTCGCAGCTCTCGCTCTTTAGACGACTTTCGTCCTCCAGGCCCAAGCAGACAAATGACAGAGATCAAACCTCAGTGCAGGGCCTTGCCAGCGGAGACCAAGCTATCCAGGGAGAACCTCCATCCCCGGCTGCTGCCATCAGTGCTGTGACTCACCAAGGTCGAGCTCCGCAGCAGTCTGGCTCCAGAGGACCTCGCTCTGGAGCCTGCACTGTGCTATAATTCCATGAAAAAAACTCTCAGATGGCCTCAGTAATCAGAAGAAGAGCAGAGTGTGAACAAGCTAATTAGCTGCAGATTCCCTCAGTGATGCACAGCATCATCAGCAAATACACTAATCAGAACAGACACAAAGAGAGAAACTGAATCCTTCCTTCTTATAAACAGTACAAACTTACCACAAACTCATTTTGACTGAAGTCTTCTATTCTGGAAGGTTCTAAGCAAAAGATTGTGGCTGCTCATTAATCCTGGGCACACAGAGGGTAATACCACATCAAACATCCTTCGAAACCTCAAGGAAGCACATTGTTCAGCCAAGAAAACACACAAAAACGTTGCATTTGTTAAAGGATTACTCAACTGTCAGAGACTATAATATGGCTAGGAAAGGTTTTTATTTTTCTGTAAATTATCCTGTCACACCTGAAAACCCTGACACCGTGCTGACTCCAAACAGCAGTGGAAAGAAAAAGTAGAAATTTTGATATGATCCATGTTAGGAAAAAAACACATCTGAATGTTTGTCCAGCCTCAGTCACACAGGTCTGAAGATTGATTGTTGATCCCCTGGTAATCTCTGGTTGCTAGGGAAAAATGAGTGAGTGGTTGCTGGAGGTTCCTGCTAGCCACTTGGAGAAATCAATTGCAAAGAAGGTGCTGCACTAAAAACTTCATCCTGATGTCTTAGGTTGCTAGCATATTGCCGTGGTCGCCTGTAGTTTGCATGGAATATGCTAACCTATGGGTGACTGTGGCAAGCTGCTTGCAGCCAAACAATTGCAAAGAGATTTTTGGTGCAACACTGTATACGTCTTTGTGATCGCTTTCATATCCATCAACCTTTTGACAACTGGTCAAGGAATACTCATGGTTCTCTAGTGATCAGTGGTTGCCAGGGTGTCACTAATTAGTCTAAATGTCTGTATGACTGAGGTTAGACCTCCTCTAATGGAGTATGGGACCACTTGGTGGCTCCTCAAAGACTCTTAAAGTGGACCTTTTTTCAGATTTTTCTGTTCTTGGCTCTGTGTGATGTCATACGGAGTGGATATCCTTAATATGGTCATCTGTGAGCAAAGAAACTCCACCTACCTGTGGTGAAAACTGTTTGGGAGGGGAGAAAAGCAACCCCTAGTATCTGATAAATAAGGATTATTTTGAACTGTGAATCATGCAAAGCTGTTCTAACAGAGTCGAAGAATAAAAATTTGGAGGTTCAAGTAATAGAAAAAGGTCAACTTTAAAATGAATTAAAACCACTAAAAACCTTCAAACGGACCTGAGAGTAATGCTTCATAGATGGAGCAGAAGGCAGCTTCTGAGTGATGTATTTTTTTTCTCTTTTCCTAAAAAACAGAAGAAAAAAACACAACTGACTGACTAATCTCTTTATCATATTTTGTGTTTTTTTTGCTAGTTATCAAATGTTTCTGTAAAAGTTTTAAAGGTTTTCCAACCCTTTGATTCCACTTTATTTCCTGTCAATCTAACTCTTTCCGCACTGAGGAGTTTACCTGGAGTATTCCTTTACGTTCTTGTGTTTTACTTTCTTTTATTCGGGGTCCCATGCTTTGGAGTCAGCAGCTGGACGTCCCAGTGAATGTTTTTGTTTTCCTCTCCTGAGCCTGTGTGTGTGTGTGTGTGTGTGTGTGTGTGTGTGTGTGTGTGTGTGTGTGTGTGTGTGTGTAAATAAGATTATTTATTGCTCATCCTGGAGCACATTTGCACTTTTAATATAAAGGTTTCTTAGAGATGCATTACTTTTATATTCTGATCCAATAATCTCATTTAATCTCTTGCTTATGTTGATTTTTTTTTTTTTAAGTTTGGATTTTTGTGATAATAAAGAATTTTATATAAAGCGACAAAACAGTCTCAGTTTCCCTCCTTTTGTTTTTGTTTCAGTGGGAACATTTGTTGTTTACAAGCACTGTTCTTCATTTATTATTATTTATTATTATTTATTAAGCGGCACTGAAATACTTTTGAAACTCGATGAAAAGAAAATGGATGAAAATGTGAAGTTTGCAAAAGAGGTTAAATGGTAAAAAGCATCTGAGCAGGTGTACATAACAACGTGGCTGGCGAGTTACGATAAAGTGTACGGATAGTCGATCTGCGTCATTTAAAGAGGTAATATCATGACAAGGAGTTATGAGGAGTGAGGACAGGGTTGAACTCGGAGTGAGGTGTTTTTTTTAAGGCTGATATCTGGTAGTAAAAAAAGGGTGAGACAAAATTCAAAACAAATTTTAAACTTGTTTATTTATTCATTATTATATAGCGTTAGCACTGGGAACATGTTTCATGCAGTAAAAGATAACGATAAAACCACAGATCTACACTGATTTGCTATCAAAATCGACAGTGTACTGCACTTACGCCTCACTCTTCATCAAACTTTTTTATTTCCTGATTCAAACCAGCAATGATCAGATAACAAGCATGTCACGCTGGCTGCTCTGAAAAGGACCCACTACTAGTTTGATTTCACTAGAAGAAAGACATTACCTGTGGATTGTGTGTGTGTGTCTCCTCATTTAGCAGACACGCTACAGGGACTCAATAATCTTCATTTGATCTGGACCAGGACTTTTCTCCAGACATGACTGAGGTTTCTATGATGGGTTTTGTGCTTCTTTTGTTTGTGGTGAGTCAACAAAGAATTTTATGTCTTTACAAACTGAACTTTGTTATTTACTTATTACTTATTTATTTTTTAATGGGCTTGATCGGCTTTTTCAGCTAAATTTCTCCCAGACTGAAGAAAGAAGATAAATGGGGCTATTTAATAACATGTGGTTTAGCAGTTTTAGCAGCACCAGAATCACTTCAAACATAAGCGAAACTTTAATACTCCTTTTGGAAGAAAACAGGTGCCCTCGATTAGTATTTATTCTCGTGACTGTCTTTATTTAGCTGTAATTATGCCTAGGATGGTGAATACTATATTAGAAGAAAACAAAACACCTCTGTGAGATCAGAAATTCCAGAAAAAGCTGTAAAACAGACTTCAAAGTCTTTTCCCTTCACTT
This sequence comes from Pundamilia nyererei, assembly GCF_000239375.1. Taxonomy (NCBI): domain Eukaryota; kingdom Metazoa; phylum Chordata; class Actinopteri; order Cichliformes; family Cichlidae; genus Pundamilia; species Pundamilia nyererei. The sequence continues at coordinate 35,080 of NW_005188208.1, read as the reverse complement.
CAAGTATCCTATTGCAACAACACCAAGAAAAGCCAATTGGAATGTGAATTTCACTAAAATTAAATTTGACTGAAACTCCTCAGATGGAAAAAGTAAAACCCAAGACAATTTTCAGGGAAAAATGTTTTTATGTCATTTGTCAGGAAGAGATCCAGAGAGTGATAAAAAACAATGAGAGAAGCCTCACATTTACTGAGTCAAATAATCGATTAAATGCATTTTTGAGGCTGTCATTTTCTATATCTGTATGTATGTTAAAATCGCAATAATTATTTTACCAGAACTGAGCAGATAAAAAGTCTGAGAAATCAGACAGTAGAAACTGAGTAAGAGACAAGAGGACAAAAGATAACAACTAAAACTGCTTGTTGACTTTTCTAATTTACTAAGAGCCAGGCTTTCAAACGAATTAAAACGTTGGCTGGGTTTGGTTAATTAATAAGCTGGAGTGGAAGACTGTTGAGGTCAAAAGTCCTCACTGAACATGGTGGATCCTCTTCAGGCAAGTATTACCCAGTATTTCCCAGTATTACCTCGAACCCAAATGTTGAGTTTGCTTAATCCACTGCATCCTGTTTGTCTCCAGTCGCCAGTGTTGGTCAAGTTACTTGAAAAAAGTAATCAGTAACTAATTACTGATTACTTCCCCAAAAAAGTAATCCCGTTACTTTACTGATTACTTTTTCAAAAGTAATTAATTACTTAGTTACTTAGTTACTTTTTAAAAACACGATTTACAACCTGAATAGGTGATAAAGCGATAGATCTTTCAG
>NW_005188208.1:26469-32906 GCF_000239375.1 Pundamilia nyererei | reverse complement strand
TACGTCCAATGGATGATGATCTGATTAGTCGACTAATCGCAAAAATAATCGGTGACTAGTCGACTATCAAAATAATCGTTTGCGGCAGCCCTAGTTGTCACTAATGGCCAGTGTTGGGACTAACGCGTTATTAAGTAACGCGTTACAGTAACTACGTTATTATTGTGGTAACAAGCACGGTAACTAGTTATTATGCCAAAACCAGGAACGCGTTACTCGTTACTGGGATTTAGATAGGGTCGTTACTCGTTACTTCGTGTGGTGGCTATCGCGGAGTTTCGACAGATTCAGTAACATTAGCAAGTGGTGGAGGCCAGCAGGTGGATGAAGGAAAGGGGACGCAGAAGGAAAAGAGACCCGAGGCGGCCGCCCCTAACCCTAAATAAAAAGAAAGTAGTAAGCACTCAGTATTTAAAAAAATGAAACCAGTAGAAAGGTTGAAAGGAACAATGGCCCTTAGGAACGCACCAAAAGAAGCCAAGCCAATATAATTGATCATGTACTGTTAGTGCATCAGCAACAACAAAACTTAAGGTTTTGTTGTGTCTCTGCTTCCTGCACCAAAAATGGTGAAAGAGAAACATGAATTATGTCTCAGCTTTGATTTATGCTCTTTTATTTATAAACACCAACAATCATAGGACCCCCATTTGGTGCTTTTGCTTTGCCTGTGAGTGTAACGATGCTCTGATTGTTTTCTAAGATATTTAGAAAATGTGGCTTTCAGAAATGACAGCTTCTGATGTATAGTGTTTGTGAAAGCTGTGACATGCTCAGATAATCATTGGTTTTAATCAGGAAATAACAGAGTTTGAGGAAATCCTGATAAAGACTTAGGCGCTGGTTCCCTGCTATTTTTTGCTGTCGTCTTTGGCAATAAATTAGTTTGATGGTTAGTTTGAAAGCTGGCAATTATTCTTGGATGATTATGCTTTCAGAGACCAAAATTGTTACTAAAATACTTGACATCATTGTAAAGAACACCATCTTATTAGAAGACTTGTATATTTCACATTTATGCAGCTTTAATTTATAAAAGTGCTAAGGGTACTAACCAACTTCAAGTGCAGTCCAGTGGCACAAAGTTTTTTCAGTGTCAGTTCAGCTTTTTTGCTAAAGAAAAAGTGATGCGACATGTTCATGAGCATGTTTTTTAGAAACATAACAGAATGTGAGTGTGAATGAGAGGGGAAGGTTGCAAGAGTGAAGATACAAAGAGTGGTGGTAGTAAAGGTGGACAAGTTTACATCCACGTTTTTTCCTTACACATGTAACACAACATGAATCCTGAAGATGTTAAATTTGACAGCAAATTTTGATTTAGTTTTAGTCTTGACTAAAACTTTTTTTTTTTTTTACTATTTAGGCATCTAAACAATTTTAGTTTTGGTCAACTACATATCACATGAATATAGTAGACTAAATCTGAAGCTGATTCAGTGACTAAAACATAAAGCGTAAAAGTTTGTTTGTATTACCGATGCGAGTGGCTCCACACGGTTTACAAACCACTTAATAATTAATAAACCACTTTAATAATTTAACTATGGACAGATATCAAACATAATAAGATTTTCCCTGATAATGCATTATCAGGGATCGTAACCTCTAGTCCCTCATATGCATTTCACTTATGTTCTTCTTGTCTGCCGTGTCACAGGCTGTGAATTGTGAGATTCTGCAAAACGGTGAACTAGAGTTAGCTGTAAAAAACTAGAACCCACCGTTTGATGGAAGTTTTAGAAGTGGAGCAAGTGGTTCCAGGGGGTCAAGAGATGCAGGACCTGGTTCTAGAGTAAAAATTAAAATCTATCCCATCAAAATCAGTGTAAAGAATCAGCTTGAGGGGCCACGTTTTGATCTCAAGGTCAAAGCTATTCCCATCTCAGAGGGAGGAACCTTCTACAACAATGCCGAGGTTATTAGTAGCTATCCTGCAATAGATGAAGACACTGGAAAAGTAGCTGAGAATGTCAGGTCAGTGCTTAGATAAGAAACATGAACTATATTGTCATCTTCTCTTCCTATGTAAAATGATAACTGGCTTGTGGGCTCTTTCTGATGTAGGTATGCCAAAGTCTCAGACCCTGAAAACTGGCTGACTATTGACTCAAAGACAGCTGAGATCAAACTCAACAAGAGACCTGATAGGGAGTCTCCATACCTGATCAATGGGACATATTTTGCCAAAGTACTCTGCATTACAGAAGGTACAGAATGAAAGTGTCGTGGTCCTGACTCTGGTGACTCAGTGTTTTGTGTTTCTTTATTATGATCTTGTTTATTCTAATTGTGTTTTCCATTAAGATTTGCCATCTGCTAGGTTTCTGTTCTGTCTGCCCTGCTCCCACTTTTCTGTGTTCCTTCTGTCTGTTCATTGCGGTATGTTATTATGTCTGCTCATGAGTCTGCGTCTGTTAAGTTCTGTGTCTCGTCTGGATCTCTGTGTCTGTCATGTACTTCCTGTTTTACTTTGTAGGTCTGTACCTTATGTCAGTGCGTTCAGCTTTGTCCTCTCCCTGTCACGTCAGTGTAATCTGCGTCAGCTGTGTCGCCCAGCTGTTTCCTCTTAACTCTGTTCATCTCTGGTATTTAGTGTCTGCGTCTTCCCCTGCTCGTTATTGCGTCGTACCCTCACTTTCACTGTGTGTTCTGCTTGCCAGCCTGCCTGTCTGTTAAGTTTGTTCCGTATTCCCAGTTTAGTTAGTTTTTTGTTCCGTATCTTTCCAGCAATAAAGCTGAGTATTTTGAGTTACGTTTGCCTCCTTGAGTTCTGCATTTTGGGTCCCTTCTTCTTGCCTGCTTGCACATAGTCATGATAGAAAATCCTGGAACTTGTCTCTGAAGAAAGGAAAGATCAGTGGAAATGAAGTTAAACTGGTGACTAATATATTAACATCTCTGTTTTCACATCACAGACATGCCTAGTAAAACAGCACTGGTACCATAGCCATCCAGGTTGAAGATTTGAATGACCACTGCCCCATCCTGACCAGTAATACCTATATTATATGCACCAGAGAGAATACTGTTATTCTGAATGCCAATGATGAGGATGCATATCCTAATGGACCTCCTTTTAAATTTGAGATCATCCCAGAAGGCACCAAAGGACAATGGAAAGTGGAGCATCTCAATGGTGAGGAGATGACTTCCAATCATTTAAAATATATCTAGTTAAAAAATACAATTTAATAAACAAATACAAAAAAAAAGCATAGAAAATTCGGAGCTAGTTGTGTCAACTTTGTTTTCATCTTTCAGAATTCATTTTATTACCGAGTAATAGGTCATGTTTTTAAACTAGCAGCAAGCTAGTCAAACTTGAGAAAGTTCAGAATGTGTCATAAATCAGAGAAATTTCAAATTTGCACTCAGTTGCAGACACATGAAAATAGGCAAAGTAAACTGAAAACAGATCTTCATTCTGGCTGATGAAAAGTCCAAAGTCACTTGAGTAATTAAACAAAATCACAAACTTGCTAGAAACATGCAGGAAAGGTTGACAGGTACTGACAAACACTGAGGGGGAGAACTTGTATTGTGCACTATACATACACGAGGATAAAATCCATTTGCATTTTTGTTTTTTTGTTTTTTATCAGCATTTTACTTGTATGTTTTGAGCTGTACTTTAAGAGTGGTGCACATTAATAATTCTGTACATGTTCCACATTTCTGTTTGATTTCTGACAGACACTGCAGCTATTTTGCGGGCTCAGGAGTCTGTGGGGCCTGTTATCTACATGGTGGAATTAGTGGTAAAAGATCAGCAGGGACATTTCTGTCCAGAACCACAAAAAATGACAGTTCAAATTTGCAGCTGTGAGGATGGAGTCATATGTGGAAACAATCAGCCAATCAAAGGAGCACGATTAGGATCTGCAGGGATTGGGACACTAGTACAGGGCCCATTGCTGGTGCTGCTACGTAAGTAAGATAACTTTAGTGGATAATTTTGATGAAGCAAAAACTTTAAGTGAGTTTTTGAAATTTCAGATCCACTGATTGGATTATACATTTAAATGTAAACGTGAGAGTCCATGCTTGCTTTTAAGTAATTAAAAGCAATCCTGGCATTCCTTTCAAATTTATAAAGAACCATTCTGAGACCAGAATATAAAAAATAATAATAAAATAATTATTTTTCAGTAATAGCTAAAATATAAACACTGGTGTCATTTCACTCTAACTCTAAAAATCTTAATGGAGTCAGTGTTAATCAAAGTCTTGTTTGAAGCATCAGTGCGGTCGTCTCCATATTTTTGCTTTGCCCACAACGAATACTGTCAAGGTTAAAATTCGAGCTGAGGCTCAACAAGAGGTGGAGGAATTGAGGCTGGAATAAGTCTGCCTGACAATTTTCTTATACACTGTTAAACTCAGGTCAGTAATCTGAAGCTAACCTTGTGATGCTGAATTTTTTACAGTTTAATATAAAATTGAAATCCAGTTTGAGTTTTTCAGTTTTTAAAGGTATCTTTAAAAACATGACTTCGTTTGTGATTTTTTTAGAAGACTTTAGAAGACTTGTTTCGATATGACTATGAGTCTGGGGATTTTCTGCTGATGATGTTAGTGGAGGCAAGAAAATCCTTTAGAACAACAATGAGCTGACTCCTCTTTTTCAGTTTTAGCCCTTGATTCCTGTTTTTAATTTTTACCTATTATATTCAAGTTTGTGTTTCTGTTGAGGTTTTTCCTCTTCCACTGTTTTAATGTTTATTGTGCTTTATTTCTGTATTTTTTATTCCTGTTTTGATTTCTCTTATTATTCTGATAATATTTAGTTTCCTGTTGTTCATGGTTCATTGTTTCTAGTTTAAAGTTTATGTTTGAAAAGAGTAGTAGTAGTGAATGTCTTCACCATGTTTCTGTTTGTGCTTCCATGTGTCTTGTTTGTGTGTTTGGATCTTGGTCCTTTTGTGTTTCCTTGTCTTGCATATCATGTTAAGTTTTCTGTAACTGTCTTCTTTGGTTATTTCCATTTTACTTTGAAGGGATCTGCTTTCTTTCATGTATCACCCTGACACCCTCAGCATCAAGTTTAGTGAGTTTCCAACATGTTGTCCCCTTCACACAAACGGTCAAATGGAATATAAACTACACTTAAGAAGACACAAAACAAGGCTATACAACAGTATATCAGAACCAGCAGATGCCCTCAGTACAACGGCCACACAATGTGACTCATTATTCAGTCTATTAACTTGGTATTCACAGTTCTCATATATACACAACATGATGTTCAGCACAGTTAATTTCTTCTACTTTCATCTATTGCATTCCCCTGCAATACTGGTCATCACTGGTTTTGTTTTCTTATATTAACTTCCATGACTATTCATGGATTTATTCTTAGACTACGACAGCAATTGGCCTACTACTCAATAGTCAATATCTCATAAAAGCAAATCTTTTAACTCCTAAACTATTGTTAGTGCAGCCTGAGTTTCATCCAGATTATCAAACAAACACACTCTGCTTTAATGTCAAGGCAAAAATCGTTTGTTTGTTGGTATTTGTTGATAATCATTAAGTAAAGCTGTGCATGTAGGTAAAGCTGATGTAACTAAAGAAAAAGGTGAAAAACAAATCCATGAAATAAAACTCCTATTTACTGCGCAAAAATAAATAAATAAATAAAATGTGATCAAACCAATGAATATCATCATGAATATTCTTTTTTTTTTTGTAAAGTTTTATTATCCAATTATGTCAGGGCTCAATGGCCCGTGAAAAAGGATCGGACTTGCGCGCAGAACAAAAAAACAGAGGCTGAGTGCCTTTTAACAGAAATGTATTTTATTAGAGTCTTTGACAGAGAAAGCTAAGCTAAAAGTAAATGCAACAGCGAGCAATGACAAGGTAACATGAGAAAGGCCAGAACACAAGCTGAGTCAGGTCACAGGAATAGCAGGGTCAGGAATGGGGCGATGGAAGCTATAGCGGACAGCAACACTGAAACAAAGGAGATAATAATCAGAGTGGTCTGCGGTGTAGTGAATGAATCCAAGATTTCAAAGCTAAGAGGTTTTACATTGCGCAGGTGGAGATTAACTGGAGAAGGAAGTGAACTAGATCTGGGTGAGTACAGAGTGTGGGTGCACAACGAGGCAGGCAGAGTTTTACCTGCAGCAGCAGCAGACCAGAATCCTGAGGTGTGACTACAACGAGAATTGGAAGATCTATCCAGGTGCCGACTAGAGAAAAGGAAGAGGGGGTTAAGCAAAACACACTGAGGAACACAAGACAAAAATGTGAGGCAAGGAACTGACATCTTAGGTAAACTGAACTCCTCCTCCTGCTGTTTAGATGTCCTGCCAACAAGTTTTTTCAAAAAGGTCTCAAAGACTTTGGAGTCAGACCTGTTACAGATCGTCAACTTTTCTTTATTATCAGGTGTGTTTCCAGAATCACTAAAAACTGCTGTAATC
>NW_005188208.1:21818-25078 GCF_000239375.1 Pundamilia nyererei | reverse complement strand
AGTTAGTTAGTTTATTTGCTTGTTTTAATCAATTTTAAATCATGCTTTTTATTTGTTCTTGTTTCTAATGTCTCTGTAAAGCACTTTGAATCACCTTGTTGTTGAATTGTGCTATACAAATAAACTTGCCTTGCCTTGCCTTGCCTATTGTAAGCAGACAATCTGGTGAAGGTTCATTTTGAGCGCTGGTCATAAATACTGCTGGAGTATTTGCCACAGGTGAGGAGCAGGGAGGAGTGAGGAGGACTCCACCCAGGGGAGGAGAGCCGATGCTGTGGAAAATTACTCAGACTTTAACTACACAACCACTATTACAACAATATCAGAACATTTATTCACTTTGGCTGTGGTGAATCAGCATTTCTTCCAGTTCTACAAACATATCACTTGAATCATAAAATACAATGTACTGTAAATTAACCATTCATATAAAGCCTGTGGCGTAATCTATATTGATTGTATATGCATGCGCCACTAGGTGGCAGTACTTGCCCACAAAATAGAAAATGGTTTGGCATGGAAACCACGAAGAGCGTTGTTAAAAATATGTTGCTCGCTTGAGCAGGAGTCCTCATTCAAGAACCAACACAACAAAGCCCATTACTGAACCAAAGACAGACTGAAAGTGTCCATAAACCTGATTAACTTACTGTCACAAACATGGTATTATAATTGAAACTCACTTTACCCACTGGCAACATCATGAGCTGTTTATTAGTAGGATTTATTCTGCAGCACTTGCCTCTACAGCGGTTTGCATTGCTCCTGAGCACTATGAGCCAGTTAGTGGCATGGAATAGTACATATAAATAACCACTGTATCAGTGATGAAAAACCGGTTGGCAGATAAGTGCCATTATCTGCTGGAGGTTTCTTTCTGCTAAACGGGAGTTTTTACTTCCCACAAAGTGGGAATATGATTGTTGGGGTTCTTCTTTGTATTATTATATGGTCTTTCTCTTACAATATAAAGCGCCTTGAGGCAACTGCTGTTGTGATTTGGCTCTATATAAATAAAATTAATGGAAATTGAATTGAAAAAATGTAATTAAAGACGTAATATAAAAAATACTGAGATGTTCAATATTTCTTTAAACTTATTTAACATAAAAGTCCCCACAACCTACAAGTTGTCTTTCTATCCTCTTGAGTTTTTAACTATGATTATAATCCATGTTTTTCTCTTAAACACACATTTCCAGCCTCTAAAATCTGCACATGCACAAACCATCTCAGTCTCGCCTCTTCGGGTGAGGTTTGCTTTGCTAATGCTTCGCGCTGCAAACTGCTTCTCCAATACTTGCGACACACAATTTACTCTCAATTGCGCTATTCAATGTTGGTAGGGGGGGTGGGGTCAGGTCTTATTTTATTTTTTATTTTTTTGCTTCATATGGTAGCCATTATTGCTGCATTGCAGAATGCAGATATTTAAGATATCAAAGTGAGATATTATTATTGGTATTTCTCCGTTCCTGTCAGTTTATTTGGAATGCCAGATGACGATGTGATCAAAATGTACAGATTTTCAAGCCTGTAGCTGTCCTAGCCCACCCCCACCCACACATAAAACATATTAAGGATTGTACATTGACATATTTTATTGTAAGAACTGAACCATACTGAATTTAACAAGAGAAACAAACACACACACACACACACGCACGCACACACACACACACACGCACACACACACACACATATATGAAGAGAGAGAGAGAGTATTCATAGTATGCAAACGGCTAACAAACAGCCATCACAATGAGAACTGCACAAATCAACAACTGACAATGATTAATTAATATTGTGCTGAACACAGTCCAAAAGATTCAATAAGCTACATCAGTGTCTACTGTTTAACAAACGTTCTAAAAAACATAAACTGAAGTTTTCACTATCCCTATTAATGAATGTTATCTTGTTGTATCTGTTGTGTCCACTGCTATCTTCTATGCTGTTGCATGCTGGGGCAGCAGGTTGAGGGTCATAGATGCCAACAGACTAAATAAACTGATCCACAAGGCCAGTAATGGTGTGGGGATGGCGAGAGTGAGATTGCCAAAAAGCACCACTGAACGACACAGGAAATCATTCCTGCCTGTGGCCATCTCCCTGTGCAACTCCATCTAACACACTGTAATAGTTACACCCTTTTTATACACGCTCTTTTCTACTCTGTAATATTCTTGTCCATTTTCTTAATATTTCTTTATAATCACCTCCGTTAATCCTTGATATTCATAACTGAGTGATCTGTATATATTAGTGCTATTTCTTAAATGTGTCAAATCTGTAACATACTGTATTGTTTGGAGTTTAGTCTGTTAGTGTTATTTTTACAATTTCTTCTTGGAGCAACTGTGACCCACATAATTTCCTTAGGGATTAATAAAGTATTCTGATTCTGATTGTTTCAGGATGACCCTCCATTATGACACATCTGCTTACCTGTATCTTTTGCTCTTTTCTCCTCCTTTTCTCTTTTTTTCTAAACTGAGCACCTGATGGCTTTGAACTTTTCTTGTCCATCTTCCATTTGTTTTTTTGCACTACAGTATGAACACTCATCCCCCAACCGGAGGATCACCACAACATAACCTAAAGTTCACAGATTCACTTTCTCTAAGGTGTATTTCTGGGATTTCACATAACCCAGGATTCAAATCATGAATTAATAATGGGCTTGGATTTACAATATTAATAAATGAATGAATGAAATGTGCTCTATTTGGAAGCAGCCAATTTAAAATTATAAATTTTAAATTGTTATTGATCCCTTTATCCCTAGTCATAAAGTATGTATTTATTTTCTTACTCTTCTTATTTTTATTGTTTGTTTACTTGCACTGTTGTAATTGGAGCCTCGTCGTTTCGTCTGTCTATATACTGGACTGTATGTAGCGGAGATGACAATAAGGTTTACTTTGACTTCAGCAGAGAGCAGGCGCACCGAGGGCTCTCGCGCTCACTTTTCACGTATACAGGGAGTGCAGAATTATTAGGCAAATGAGTATTTTGTCCACATCATCCTCTTCATGTATGTTGTCTTACTCCAAGCTGTATAGGCTCGAAAGCCTACTACCAATTAAGCATATTAGGTGATGTGCAACTCTGTAATGAGAAGGGGTGTGGTCTAATGACATCAATACCCTATATCAGGTGTGCATAATAATTAGGCAACGTCCTTTCCTTTGGCAAAATGGGTCAAAAGAAGGACTTGACAGGCTCAGAAAAGTCAAAAATAGTGAGATATCTTGCAG
>NW_005188208.1:13834-19250 GCF_000239375.1 Pundamilia nyererei | reverse complement strand
GAAATTGTGCTATAAGAATCACAGTTAGGGTTTTAAGCATTCAGAAAAAACTGTAAAGAAACATAAAATCAGCCCGGCCATTTTGACTAGAGACCGGCCCCCCAGGAAAAACCATAAAGTCTTTGAATGAAAACAAACGCTGTTGTGACAGTGATGTACAGTCTTGTTGGTATATGTATGATGTCTATACATTTTACATCAGATAAAAACTGGTTGTAAGATTCATATAATTATTTATTAAAAGCGAGACATTTTAAATGTCATTTTAAATGTCTCGCATGAGTACGAGCAACTTTTTGTTGCCGATGCCCATGATGCAGCCCCCACCACGATGCCGCCCTGGGCAACCGCCCATGTCGCCCCTTTAAAAAACCGCTACAGGATCTCACTAAGTGTGCCCTCCTGTAAGGGTGTGTGTGTGTGTGTGTGTCTCCTCCTCGTTTAGCACTAATCCTCATTTCAAGCAGCTCAGTCATCCATGCAAGAAGTCACGCTACAGTTTCTTTGATCCGGATTGTTTCCTCCAGCCATGATTCGGGTTTCTGCACCGATGTTTGTGCTGCTGCTGTTTGTAGTGAGTCCTCTTATGTTCTTCTGAGCTGCTGCACACTGGCGTGGAGTTTTAACACGTTTGTGGAGGTTCTTTTTTTTTTATTTTTTTTTAGCACTCATAGCTGTATACATAGCTTCTTTAACATAGCTGCTGTAACCTCCTTTTAACTTATTAATATTTAGTTTACAAATGACTCTTTGTTAACACTTTAATTTTGTGGAGCCGTTGTAAAATTCTGTCATTGAGTAAACCGAGTTAGGTCGAGTTTTCACTTGCTATGTTTCGATGGATTATGGCCTGCTCTGCTCCTGACTCTCAGGGGTCAAACCCTGCTCGATCTGCACTCCATAACAATAATATTATTTAAACTACTTTTTTCTAATCCACATGTAACAGCTGTATGTTGGTTTTCACAGGCCACTGAACTGAGTGGTGTAGTTAACAGTGTAGTTAAGACTAACTAACACCTCAGAACAAAAGCTGTTTTTCTGTTTCTGTGAGAATGTGTACTAGTACTTTAAAGACTGCAGTAACTGAAGCTGCAACAGCTCACTCGCTGCAACTTTTAGAGAAAAAATAAAATTGTTCACGAGCTGGTTGAAACAATAATTAAGGCCAGTATTTTAACATTGTGGGGCTATATCAGGTTTTAATTGAAATAGTATTAATTACAAAAAGAATTAATAGATTAGGATAGAATAGAAGATATTAATATTTCTGGATGTCTACTATAGGTAATGAATAAATGAACAATGCGGTCAGCAAGTCTGAACCTGTTTGTTCAAGGTCTGCTGTAGTCAAACTTTCAAGCAGTGTTTTAAATTCAAGCATGAAGCTAAATTATTTAACTAAAAATACACTAACGTTGTGTGTTTAGTGCTTTTCACTAACTTGCCCTTTGAAGTCATCATGACGTCAACATTCAGCTCTATTTCTTTGAATGTCCATTACATTGGCCGACTGTCTCAAATTATGTGGAGAAAAGCAGGTGAGGAATGAATTCCTTACAAAAGAGGAAGTGGGGACAGGCTGTATGCAAACATTCATGTTGATCTTTGATGTGCAGACCTGCAACCGACTTTTGAGCTATCATCAATAAAACCAGTTTTTCATGCTCTGCTTACAGTCAGCATACATGACTGTTAACCTGTTATTAAATTTTAGGTGACACTTAAATAAAGCAGTCACTGCTTGCCTTGCTTGTCCTGACCAAATGTCTTTGATTAAAACACTTGCTGATCGTTAAAGGTAGTGAATTGTGATTATGTTCCTGTCACGACGTTTTTGAAAAATGCTGCTGGCATCATATTTAAAAGGAATTCATCTAATAATGAATAAGAAAACTGAAAAGAAAAAAAAAGATTTCTCCCATGATGAGAGATAATTAATAAACCAGTTAACTGTATGTAGCTGAGATTCCGTTAAGAAATTCTTCATACAAACATCTGTTTTGTTACAGCTGCAGGCTGTCGCTGTGCTGATGGCCAACTCTGAAGACAGGTCACTTAAAAAGCGAAGAATGTGCATTTTCCCTCAGATCCTGATGGAAAATAGAGATTATACTAATTTAGACTACATTGACAAAGTAAGTTACTGTTTCCCAACTTTAATTTTTTGACTAACTAAGCAGCTCATTGTAGTAAGTAATTACCATATTGTACTATATATGAAAAAAGTCATTTTGAAGTTCTTCTTCTTCTCTGCGCCCTTCCTAAATGACCGAGCTCCTCGCTCTATATCTAAGAGAGAGTCTACCCTATAGGGGACGGTCATTTCAGTTCCTTGTATCAACAAGTGCCTTCTTTGTGTCAGGTTTCAGAGCTCAGCTGGCCATAGGTGAGGTTTGTGAAACTGCAATAACAATTGGAAAATGTGGTGTGCCATTTTTTCTTTTCTTGTTTTTCTAGTTAGCTGCCATGAACTGATTGACTGTACTAACTTTTTGATTTTCAAAAACAAATAATGTTTAATAGCCATTAGATGGACAAATAGATGGTGGTCTACCAACCCTGAAGCATTTATCTATGTGCTATTCTGTGTGTTTCAGGTTTACTCAGATTATGAAAATGTTACATACTCCCTGACAGGTGTTGGGGCAGACAAGTACCCCTTCAATGTATTTGTGAGCGACCCTCATACTGGAGACATCCGTTTGACCCAAGTTCTCGACAGGGAATTCATCCCCTATTATTATGTTAGTGATTCTCTTCTATTGTACCTTGTTATTGCATTCATAAGATTTAACACTTTTTCCTTCATGTGTTAATTGTGTGAAATCCTAAATATGTATTACATTCAATACATTGTTTTTATTCTGATGACACGATAAAAAAAACCAAACAGGATAGGGTCAAGTTATATTGAAATGTTAAAAGGTAAAGTTCACTATGCCATCACAATATTCTGCAATTTTTTTTAACTGACCATTGATCCACTCCATAACTTGTCTCATGTGTCTCATAAATGACCATATCTCACATTTAGTCTCATAGTTGGTTTCACTAATATTTGATGCTCACCAAAGCAGCTCCTTCAAAGTCTACATACACTACATTTGTTCTATGAGTCTGAAAAGACATGGATATGAACAGTGTTGGGTAAGTTACTTTAAAAAAGTAATTAATTACTAATTACTTAGTCAATATTGTATTTAAAATACTTATCTAATTACTGTGTCAGAGAAGTAACTTAATTACTAAATAAGTAATTTAACTAAATGCTTCTTAAAATCCCTATAAACTAAACTCTTTAAATAATAAATAATTTTTTTAAAGACGGAGACTCTACAGTACGCAGCGGTAGCATCTCTTCCACAATGTAGCCTGCAATCATTTTTTTTAAGCTCACCTTCAGACGCTTTCTGTGCTGCTGAAGTAAAATCAAGTTTTGCCTGCTTAGCAGGAGTTGCCGCGGTGTTATCCATGGATGATGAACAAGGATCACTCAGAAGTGTTCGTCTATGCGCTCGTGTAAGGCGCTTCAGTAGATTACTCGTGCTATTAACAGCGACCGATAGTTTTTTCTCCCCAGGACATAGCTTACATATTACTGTAATGTTCTTGTCTGCTTGTTTCAGAAAAGTGAAGAGACGGGAATATGTCCATTTCATAAAACAGCCACTCGCTTCAGCCGAGTCCGACATCTTCCGCTGTAGAATACGACTATGCAGCAAACTGGCGCGAAATGACGTGCAGCTGCACTACAGCGATGTTAAAGCGGCAGAGTTTACTTCTACGTTTAGAAGATAAATTATTGAAATTAAATAATGATATTCAGCGAGTTTAATTATTTTACAATGTAACGCAAGTACATTGTAAGTAACTGTAATTAAAATACCTTAAAATGAACGGTAATTAGTTACTCTACTTTTTCAGTGGAAAAGTAATTTAATTACAGTAACGCGTTACTTAGTAGCGCATTACACCCAACACTGGATATAAACTGCAGTTTCGCTGGTGGTAGAAACCCCTACTACAGACACTTTTTTGTTTTAGGTTATGATAGGATAGATGAGAAAGACAAGATAGTTTAAGTTGTTTTCTTCCACGTTTCAGCTAACGCTTGTAATTAAGTTCGCTAATGGCACGATTGCAGAAGAAAGGGATTGGTACCGTTACCAGATTGCAGATGAGAATGACAATGCTCCAGTGTTTGGGCAAATAAAGCCTGGTGAAGTTGATGAGTTCAGTCCCGAAGGTCAGTGGTATAAATCCCAAATAAATGTATGGAGATGTAATACTACATGATTTCTTAATGAATTAAAGAAAGCATTGTGGCTTTGTATTTGCAGGGTGATCAAATTTTTACAATGACCTGCTAAAGGTGATAGCATAAAAAACATTGAGTTATCATGTAAGGTTAAATGCAGTCTGTAGTTAACAAATGTGTCTGAATTCTTATATAGTTAAGTTTATATTTGTAAGAATCTATAAAAGCCTCTAAAAGTTTGGCCAGTATATTGAGTAAATAGTGTTACAGATGACTTAAACTTTTACAAGTTAAAGCTCTAGTGGAAAGTAAGTCATTGTTTTACATCACAAGAAAACAAACAATGCCATTTAATGCCATTCTTTTTGCTTGTTTTAGGTTTTATGACTGTTTCATTTCATGCTGTTTTTCAGGTAGTTTTGTGATGAAAGTAACAGCAACTGATGCTGATGAACCATGGTCTTTACGTTCTGTGATTTCCTACACCATCATAAATCAGAATCCACCTGACGATATGTTTTACATTAACAGAGATGATGGTTCCATCTTTGTTAAAAAGCCTCTTCTGGAGAGAGAGGTATGATTAGATTAAAAAAATGTAATGCATCTCTTTCATTCAACAAGGTGTTAGAGCAAAAGTAACTAGCTAACTAAAACTAAATTAAGTATCACAAGCCACTCAAGTTAATGTGCAGGGTCAGCAATAATATGCAACTCTGTTGATGATAGACAATGAGCTTAACTGCAGCAGTATATGGGACTGTAACGTTAATGCTTAACCTTTTGATCAGCAAACCACAACCATAACAGTGAATTCACCCCAATGTGTCCCTTTTACAAATTTGTCTGAGAGTCTAACTTTGGACAGCCCACACATTTCTTCAGTTGCTCTTATGGTCTTGTAATATACAGCATACAATCTTCTGATTTCAGAAATGTGGTCAGTACATTCTGACTGTAAGAGGCCAAGACCTAAAAGGTTTACCAGAAGGAAACACTGGAACAGGCAATGTTACTATAAACATCCGTGATGTGAACAACAACCTTCCCACTCTTGAAAAAGAGCAGGTACTTCTCTTCCTCACAGTCCTCTATATTAACATGATATACACCAATTAGTTAAACTGCAGGAATGTCTTAAAGACATAAAGACCT
>NW_005188208.1:4018-12674 GCF_000239375.1 Pundamilia nyererei | reverse complement strand
CTTTTTAGATGATTTCAGGAAATAACACATTAAGTGTCATAAAAAATGTTGAAATAACTTTTAAGTGTTCCACTGCAGTATGAAGGAAGCATTGAGGAGAACATACAAGGTGTGGAGGTGATGAGGATCCAAGCAGAGGACCTAGATCTGAAGGCCACAGACAACTGGAAAGCTGTCTTTAATATTGTCAGAGGCAATGAAGGCGGGTATTTCAGCATTAAAACAGACCCCAACACCAACAAGGGCATCTTAATGCTTGATAAGGTACAGCAGACAAAATTTCAAAGAAATTTATGTTATGCAGTCTGTTGTGAGATGCATTTATTAAATGCTGGCAGGATGCCCCTTACATGAGGACATATACACTCATAATACATGACATACTTTTATTTACATGATCCACTATTTCAGTTTTATTCTTTATGTCTGCCATTTCACAGCCTGTGGATTATGAGAATGTGAAGAACTTTGTATTGGGGTTAACTGTAAGGAACAAGGCCCCACCTTTTTCTGGAGGATCATCTTGGCAATGGGGGGGAGAATATAAAATCTATCCCATCAAAATCAATGTAAAGAACCAGCTTGAGGGGCCACATTTTGATCCCAAAGTCAAAGCTATAGCCATCTCCAAGAAAGACACCTCCTTCAACATTACAGATGTTGTTGCTAGCAATCCTGCAATAGATCAAGATACTGGAGAACTGGCTGAGAATGTCAGGTCAGTGCATACACATGAAACAAGAATTACATGTTATCTTCTCTTCCTAAGTACAATAATAACTGGTTTGTGGCCTATCTCTGATGTAGGTATGCCAAAGGCTCAGACCCAGATAACTGGTTGACTATTGACCCAGAGACAGCTGAGATCAAACTCAACAGGATACCTGACAGGGAGTCTCCATACCTGGTCAATGGGACATATTTTGCCAAAGTACTCTGCATTACAAAAGGTACAGAATGAATGCCATTAGCCTCTCTCTGAAGAAAGGAAAAACCAAAAAAAAGGGGAAAAAAGTGATGAATTATATATTATTATTTCTGTTTTTACATCACAGAAACACCTGCTAAAACAGCTACTGGTACCATAGCCATCCAGTTGGAAAATTTTAGTGACCACTGCCCTATCGTGACCAGTGACATCGAAACTATGTGCACCACTGAGAATTCTGTTATTGTGAATGCTAACAATGAGGATGCATATCCTAATGGACCTCCTTTTAAGTTTGAGATTATCCCAGAAAATACTAAAGGGAAATGGCACATGGAGAATCTAAATGGTGAGGAAATTACTTCCAATCATTTCAAATGTATCTAGTTGTATCTATACAATAGAATAAATACAATAGAAAAATATAATAAATATATACATAAATGCATGATATGTTGGAATTTAGTTTATCAACTTATATTTCTGTTTTCCACATTTTGTAAAGCAAATTTACTTCAGTTTTTTTTATTTTACAAATAAGAGGTTATACTACCAGTAAACTTGTCAATCTCCAGTGGACTACCAAAAAGTTGTGGTATTCTGCACTTCCCCTTTTGTGTTTTGTCCTGTTCTGATTTAATGCACAATGGTGTCCCACTAGTTGGTCTTGTTAAGCGTACACTATTTTACAGAGTGACATATTTCCTATCATGAACTACAGTACATGTGCCTTCTCAAATCCCCATTTTGCTCAATGACCTGCAAATTGTATGCGTAGCATTCTCTACCTTAGAGTCCTGTTGAAAATAGTTGCAAAAAAAAGAAGAAATCCATGTAGCTGATGTGGGCCAGAGTAACTTAGCCCTGATTAGCTATCCTCCTGCAGGTCTCCCTGAATATTAAAAACAGAATCAGCAACATCTTGTCTAGCATGCAAACTACACCAGTCTGTTGTCAAAAAACAGAAGTTCATCCACAATATAAATGCAAACAATACGAAAATGCTGCCAGCTGGATGCATACAAATGATGATAGAAGCTTTATCACAAAGAATGCCTATTGATATATAAGGAGAGATTGCCTTTACTTTGGCTGGTGTTAGTTGGTGTCTGTTTTTAGATTTCACTTGGTAAGCACTGTTTACCTTGCTTGCTCAGATAATAATTCCTTATTATCAGGTTGGTCTAAAAGCTAGCTGAAAAGCCCTCAGTCAGTGAAAAACTGCAGTAAGAACACTAGCAATATTGGAAAGAGAGATAATGTTTCTCCTATATTAGCTTCTTTTCATCAGCTCCCTGTTAAATCCAGATTTTTTTTTCAAATCTTTCTCACATAGGTCTTGAATATTTCGCTATTAGGTGATAGGGTCTATTTAGACCCTATCACCTAATAGCATCATATTAACCTAACAGATGACTTTACTCTCAGACTGCAAGTTTACTTGTTGTTACTAGAATTTCTTAAAGTAGAATGGTGAGACAACTCTCAGCTTTCTGTTGTCTAACCGCCTAACTGTTTGGCTTGGGGAAGCAGAGATCTTCTAGACTTTTTAGCCTTCAAACTTTTCTTTTTGATAAAGTTTATAGTTAGGACTACATCATGTCCCCCTGAACCATTGCTAATGTTGTGCTGTTAAAGGGTGGGGGTCTTCCCATGATGAGCATTTCTTCCTTACACTCTCTTTTCACTTCCCATGTGCCCCCAACGAGCGGGATGATAACTTTTGTGTTTTCTTCCACCCCACCATCACCATGTGCTGCTCATAGGCGATCATCCGATTGCTGGCGTTCTCTCGAATACTGTAGGCTCTTTGCTGTAGAATTTCAAACACGCTGTGTTATGTAAATAAAACTGATTTCAAATTAATTTAATTCTATTTAATTTAATCTGTTAGATTGTCATTTCAGGAATAATATGTATTCATTCTGTACATGTGTAACATCTCTGTGTGGTTTCTGACAGATACTGCGGCTATCTTGCGGGCTCAAAACCTCATGTGGCCGGGTATCTATGAGGTGGAACTGGTGATTAAAGATCAGCAGGGAAAGGCCTGCCCAGAACCACAGAGAGTCTGGGTTCGAGTATGCACGTGTGAGGATGGAGTTTTGTGTGGAAAATGGGATGGCAATAATCAGCCAGTCAAAAGAGTGCAATTAGGACCTGCAAGTATTGGGATAATGGTGGTGCTGCCACTGCTGTGTAAGTGTTACATGATTATTCTATTTCACAAAAGAAACAATTGAGTTTTTGTTAAACCTCAGATCCACTGACCAATGTGATGCTACACTTTTGATAGTAAATACCAAATGTGTTAGCACATCTTAATTACTGGTAAAGAAATTTTTAGGTTCCACCCTTTCCTTGTTGTAAGAAGCCCATTGATCCATCCATCGATTCCTTCTGTCAGATGCCTGAACCACCTCAACTGGCTCCTTTCGATGTGGAGGAGAAGCGGCTGTATTCTGAGTAGGGATGGGTATTGATAAGATTTTCACGATTCCAATTCCATTTTCGATTCTGTTTAACAATTCGGTTCTTTATCGATTCTCTTATCGATTCTTTTTTTTAAAAAGGAGAACACTAAGGTCGATTAGCTTAGAATTTTGTTTTATATCTTCTCTTTGAACAAGATAGAAATTTAGGAGTAGCATGGCCTTACAAACCCAACAGTGAGATCTTAAGAGATGCAGCCTACGGCTCTTCAATGTGGTGTCACAGGGTCCCTGGGGAAAAAAATTGTAAATGTAAAATAATAAAATAAATATTCGTCTGTAGCAATAACAAAGTATAACATAAATTATTCTGTAGCAATTACACAAGAATATGCAGTAATGTCCCTGCCTACAATTAAACACATTCACTTACCGAAAAGCAGGGGCATCTGCTGTGGCAAATAGATGTTTGCCACTGCTCTGTGACATTAGTCTATCCTGGCCTGAAAGGAGACGCTACCGGTAGACTGCAGTGAGAACTGCCAGTGAGCGCCAGCCAGACTCTGTCTTTCTCATCATGGTGCAGCGCACAGTAATGGCAGGTTTTGTATTAAGGCAGATCGCGCTAACATAATATGCACTGTTAGTTGATTATTTACCTGCCGCATTAACAGGAGAGGACGTGCAAACGTTACCGCTGCTGCTGAGTTGAGATTAACGAGTCTGGAGCGGAATTAAAAACACGACATTCATTTAAGGTTATCGTGTGTTTTGTGAGCAAATGCTTTTGCATATTCGTAGTGTTTCCTCCTTTAAATGAAATATCTACTTTGCAAGTTTTGCAAGTTGCCCTGTTGTCATCCGTTCTCATAAAGTATAACCAAACTTTTTAGCGTTTGAGCCACTTAGGCACCGTGTTTCCTGCCAGGTAAATGACGCTCCGCAACGTGGTGATGTCATTCGGGGCGACTGGAATTGATAAGGGAATCATTTGCAAAAATGGCAAACAATTCCATGGAATTGAAACAGTGGGAACCGGTTCTCAACAAGAACCACAACAAACAACAAACAGGTCCGCATCACTGGAGTTGGAGCACCAATTCGTCCCTTCTCCCGTCATTTATGAATAAGACTCCAAGGCTACGTTCACGCTGCAGGTCTTAATGCTCAATTCCGATTTTTTTGATCAAATCCGATTTTTTTGTCTGCTTGTTCACACTACAAATAAAATGTGACCGCAAACGCGCTCTAGTGTGAACCCTCAAAGCGGCCCGCATGCGCAAAAGAAGATTTCACACACAACGCGCTCTGTTTAGATCCAGACCAAAAAATATTGTTTGACTGTTGGCCCTTAATATAAAGACTGGTTTCGGACTTTACGTTTCCCAGTTTTGCTTTAAGTTATAAAGTTATTTTGTTATTTACATATGGCCCAATAATTATCCTTATTGCTGTTTTAGAGAGGAGCGGTGCTTCAAATGATAGTTGCTGATTTCTGTCAGAATCTGCAGATTATACAGTACAAATAAAATTTTCACGTTTCTCCAACGCTGTCTTCCCAACTGTTTCACTAACATCTACACGGGATGGCCAGGAAGCATTTGCGATGTCTTCTCGGGCGCTTCTCCGGCACTGATAATTGGCGTCTGTCTTGTGTCAGTGACATAAAAGACAGATTTAATGCGACATGACCATTCAAACAGCAGTCGCTTTCTAAAACATCAGGTATGTATCGGATTCAGTACCACATACGAAAGTGACCCAGATCGGATGATTTGAAAATATCGGATTTGTGCCGTTCACACTGTCATACCATGATCGGATATGGGTCGCACAGGGTCAAAAAAGTTGGATTTGCTGCACTTACGCCTGCAGTGTGAACGTAGCCCAAGATACTTGAACTCCTCCACTTGGGGCAGGAACTTGTCCCCGACTCAGAGTGGGCACTTTTCCTGCTGAGGACCAGGGCCTCAGATTTAAAGGTGCTAATTCTCATTCCCACTGCTTCACACTCGGCTGCGAACCGTTCCAGTGCGAGCTGGAGGCCATCACCAGGTGAAGCCAAAAGAACCACATCATTCGCGAAAACGCAGAGATGAGATTCTGAGACCACCGAAGTCAAAGCCTTCCGTCACTTGGCTGTGCCTATAAATTCTATCCATAAAAATTATGAACATAATTGGTGACAAACAGCAGCCCTGGCAGAGCCTGTCACCCACCAGGAACTAGTCCGACTTATTGCCTGCTATGCGGACCAAGCTCTTGCAACGGTTGTATAAGGATTAAATGGCCCGTAGCAATGGGCCACACACCCCATACTCCTGGAGCACCCCCCACTCTGAGGGACACGGTCGAATGACTTCTCCAAGTCCACAAAACACATGTAGACCCCCATGCACCTTCAAGGCAAACTCCCATGGACCCTCAAGTATCCTTGAGAGGGTAAAGAGCTGGTCCAGTGTTCCACGACCAGGACGAAAACTGCATTGTTCCTCCTGTATCCGAGGTTCGACTAACGGACGGACTCTCCTTTCTAGCACCCTGGCATAGACTTTCCCAGGGAGGCTGAGGAGTGTGATCCCCCTATAATTGGAACACACCCTCTGGTTCCCTTTCTTAAAGGTGAGAACCACCCCCCCCCCCCGGTCTGCCAATCCCGAGGTACCACCTGATTTCCATGCAACATTGTAGAGGCATGTCAAACAGGACACCCCTACAACATCCAGAGCCTTCATCAACTCAGTGCAGACCTCTTCTACCCCAGGGGCTCTGCCACCAAGGAGTTGTTTAACTGCTTCTGTGACCTCGCCCCCAGAGATAGGCGGGTCATCCCCTTTGTCCCCAGACTCTGCTTCCTTTACGGAAGAAGTGCCAGTGGGATGGTCGAGGACGTCCTCAAAGTATTCCTTCCTGCCCCACAATTTTCTCAGTCGAAGTCAGCAGTGCTCCACCCGCCTTATACACAGTGCAGGTAGAGCACCGCTTTCCCTTCCTGAGTCGCCTGATGGTTTGCCAGAATTTCCAGACAGTCTGAAATTCTTTGGCCTCTCCAAACTCTTTCCAAACCCAAGTTTTTCAGCCACTGCTTGAGCCGCGTTCTGCTTGGCCTGTCGCGTTCTGCTTGGCCTGTCGGTACTTATCGGCAGAATGCTGTTGAAGCTCTACCAGAGGTGTGCGTTGAAGATCTCGCAGACTGGGGCCTCTGCTAGGTGTTCCCAGCACACCCTCACTATACTTTTAGGTGCGCCACATCTGTCCAGTGTTCTCCCCCGCCATCTGATCCAACTCACCGCCGGGTGGTGATCATTTGACGGCTCATCCCTGCAGGTCTGGTGATGTGATTACAAAATCGGCCTGCAGCCTAGAGCATCCTGGTGCCATTTGCACTTATGGACACTCTTATTTTCGAACATGGTGTTCGTTATAGCCAAACAGTGGTTTGTACAGAAATTCAAGAACAAAACACTGCTTGGGTTCAGATCCGGGAGGCTGTTCCTCCCAGTCACGCCCCTCCAGGTCTCACTGCCGTTGCCCACATGAGCATTGAAGTCTCCCAATATGACAACATAGTCCCCAGGCGGAGCACCCTCCAGCACCCCACCCAGGGAATCCAAGAAGGCTGAGTACTCTGAACTGCCACTCGGCATATAAGCACAGGACCTATTCCTCGACCCAAAGGCTCAGGGAACAAACCCTTTTGTCCACTGGGAGAAACCCTAACAGGCAGGCAGCAAGCTGAGTAGATGTTAGAATACCCACCCCAGCCTGCCACCTCTTACCAGGGACAACTCTCGACTGAGACAGAGTCCAGCCCCTCTCCAGGAGACTTGTTCCAGAGCCCACACTGTGCATTGAGGTGGGCCCGACTATATCTCACTGGTACCTCTCAAACTCACTAACTCAGGCTCCTTCCCCGCCATAGAGGTGCCATTGCATGCCCCAAATGCCAGTCTTGGTAGCCGGCGATTGGTCCGCCAGGGCTTGCTCTCCTGGCCTGACACACAATGCACCTGACCCCTATGATGCCTCATGCGGGTGGTGGACCTGCAGGAAGATTGGGGGGGGGGTGTCTTAAAAACTGTGAAATAATGCCTTTCTAATAAACCACATTTTAAAGCTTAAACTCTGTCTAAAACTTATTTGTTTTCCAGGTTTTTTTCTGTTTCTGATCTTCTGCCACTATAAAAAGGCACTGAGAGATTTGTCCCCTGCAAATATGGTCAGGTTTAAAGATCCTTCAGCAACAGCCCCAGAATACACCACCCTTGCTGTGGCTACGGAAAGTCTGAATTCTGGGACAGTATTACACTCAGGTGAGTGGCAAAGGCTCAACTGATGTCCAATGGAAAGAAATACGCGAAGGACAATTTGTTAGTTATTGTATTGAGGACTCAGGTTACTCTGCTGACTCTTTGCCTTTTGGGGTCAGACCGTTACCTTTAGTTTCTCAAAGACCTCAGACCAAAGTTCAAGGTTCTTGCAGGGTTGTACAGAAGCAAATAAATAAATAAATAAAATTACAAATACATTAAATAAATAAATAAATAACCCTTCTAATAGCAAATTAATGGTGCATTCTGTCATGACCCCTTGTTTTGGTGTTTGATTCCTGTTATGAATTCTTCCTTAATATTTTTAGCCTAGATTCCTGTTCACAAAGTTTTCTGGTTTGCTGTTTTGGTTTGGTTGTAAAGTTTTGGTTTTTATCCATTGTGTTTTGGGATCCTTGATTTTATGGTTTCATTATTCTTATAGATTATGAGTCTTAGTTTTGGTAATATTCAGTTGCTTATTATTTTACTTGGTGAGTTCCAATTATAACTTTTAATTTAGTGTCACCCTGATTGTCCTGATTCTTTCCACCTGTCTGGCTCCTTGTGTTTCCCTTTTCAGTACTGTAAACCTTTCATAATTTTGCACTTCTGTTACCTTATTTACTTTTTGGAACTTATTATTGACAGTTGTGGTGGATTTTTGTATGATATGTATAACTATGTAACTATATACACTATATATCTATGTGCACTGAACATATATATTTTAACTTTCATGTACAGTCTTAAGCACAAGACATTGTACTTCACCAAGGTTTATTAAGGTGGTACAGTTACAGGGCAGTTAATGTAAGGGGAGAGTTCTCCTGATTAATTTACTCTCCCGTAACTAACCTTCCCTAATACACCCTCAACGTCATTCATGCATCACAACCAAAACAGTAACATTGTAACAGAGATCCTGAACACATCATGATAAAATATCATATGATATAATCACACACACACACACACACACACAC
>NW_005188208.1:2201-3998 GCF_000239375.1 Pundamilia nyererei | reverse complement strand
ACACACACACACACACACACACACACACACACACACACACACACACACACACACACACACACATACTTTGAACTATACTGAAGTGGCTTAAGCGTAACCTATGTAGTTATAAGATTATATATTATAAGATTGTGCCACTTGCTGTGTAAGATTTAATAATTAGGATTAATGTGCGATGTTTGACCGTGTCATGACTTATTGTGATAAGCCAGAGCAAGGGGTAGTTAGAGTCCTGACTGGCCTTTGGCCAAGACCTTGGCAGCTATCTGACCCCTACAGCTGTGTTTGGACGGGTGGAAAAGTTACTCAGCAGCAGGATACTGGTCCCTGTATATTAGAGGACCAGAGGACACCCCCAGCACTTTTTTCCCCTCTGCTGTTACTCTCTGTCCGTCTCTGTGTTGCTCTGTTGTCTGTGCTTAAGGCTGTATACCCCAGGGTTTTGCTTTGCTTGCTTTCTGCTATGTAATTCTCTTGCTAAATGTCTGTATGTATTTTTCCTGCTGTTCATATGATTCAGTGTATTAAACTCTGTTCCAAGAATTCTACTCTTGTCCAGAGCATCTTTTTCAGTGTCTTGATTTTAATTGGATCTAAAGAGGTTGGATCTCCACATTGTTGGTGGGAGAAGGTTATCAGGATGGCTTCAAAATTCGCGACCACACAGTTAAAGCTTGCTTTTCCATTTAATCCTCTGCCTTCCATTTTCCTGTGCACAAAACAGTATAGTAATGCCTCTATCAATGATCAGACCTTAGCTGCAGTAAAGCAGCTAAGGTCATCCCTTCCCCATAACCATGAGGGAAGGGATGACCACTGTGAATTCAAGATAGGCAAATTAGGCCACATGCTCCTGGTAAAGGAGTAGAAGCCTGTCATCTACAGCACTGCCATGCAGCAAATGCACTGCTTTGTCCAGCTGGAGGTATAGAACACTCAACAGTTGGTTAAAGCACCAGCCATCGGTATCCCTGCAGTTTCACTGAAAATACTAAAGGATAGTCAGTATGTCTTGTTCAGAGAGGTACAATCCATAGGGCTTTTGGGATCGAGGCCTGATTACGCTCTACAGGTCTAAAATGATAATGACTAATAAATTTGACATTAAATATAGTAAGTCTGTTTGGACACATGCTGCCACAACAGCTTGAAAACAAGAGGTCTCAAGTGTTCAAGTGAGCTGAGAACCTTTTGTTTGAGTACTCAGAAACTATTTAGTCGCTCCCAATTTCGTATGGATGGCCACTTTCTTCAGGATAGAAATCATTCATTACAGGATTAAAGCAGTCATTCAGATCAACTTACTGATTTGCATCCTTCACTCTAAGGAGCCAGTGGAACAAAACCAATGAAACTAGTCCCTCCACAGTAACAGAACCCACACCACAGGGGTTGGTGTGATTTTTCATTTACAATTTTTTCTGATGGCTTAAGCACATTTTTTGTAACTATTGGCTATTTTTGCAAAACTCTACACACAAATAAGAAAACTCTTCACCCAATCAGCAAAACATTGTAGTTTTCTTGCAAAAGTGAATAACCCTTGCCTAACTCTCCACACCTTTGTAAAAATGGTATTTTCGTATCCAACAGTTAACACAAGCCATCAGATTAATAAGCACACAATGCACCAACTAAACACTGATGGTATGAATAAAAAACACATCTGGCTTTTGCTTTCTCTGTGCACAAGATAGGCTATGTCAGTTTGAGCTCATACTTTTGTCATAGGTCTGTAAACATGGAGGGATCCAAACTTCAAGTACTGGTGTTTATTTACACACATCAAAACAAACA
>NW_005188208.1:0-1419 GCF_000239375.1 Pundamilia nyererei | reverse complement strand
TCACCCGATGAAGCCAACAGAACCACATCATCTGCAAAAATCAGAGATGAGATTCTGAGGCCACCAAAGCGAAAGCCCTTCGCCACTTGGCTGCGCCTAGAAATCCTGTCCATTAAAATTATGAACAGAACCGGAGACAAAGGGCAGCCCTGGTAGTCTAATGGAATTATTTGCAATCACCATATTGACTATATGGGTTTCTTGGTCTGCAGTGAACATTCTTCCTCTGCCCCCAGCATTTGGTCGCCTAGCAATTCTGTAAAGTAACAATTTCAGTATTTTTACATCTATGGTATTGTTGTGTTTGTCATCAGCATATGGCAGTTCTACAAATCTTAGTGCAAAGTGACTGTACTAACCGATTCTCATTTCGAAATGTCCTTATGATTCCTGCTACAGTGTAGCGGCTCAAGTTAGGCTGAACCCGTTGGCCAGCTTCCCTCAGGGTCATTCCATGGTTGATTACATGGTCCACTAATGTAGCTCTGATGTCATCAGTAATTCTATTTCTTACTCTTCTTACCCTTCCTCCTCCCACTCCTCCCCCTCCTCTTGCTCCTCCTTGTTCTCTTCCTCTAACTTCACCTCCTTGTCCTTGTCGCCCTCTTTGTCCTACTGCTTCACCTCCACGTCCTCTTCCTCCGCCTCCTCTACTTCTCACTCTTCTCACTCTTCCTGCTCTCTCCATTGTACTCCACACGGACAGCTTACCTGTAGCTTATTTATAGTGCTTAGGCTGATTGGAAAGTGAACTAATTATCTAAAACAGTTTTCACATTTGACAGTGTGCCAGACAGTTGGCAAAATAGTGTAAATAATAGCAATAAATGTGTATAGTTTTGTTAGGAGTGCGTTGATCATTTGGAAATTGAGTGTAAAGCAGTGAGTTGTGTTGTGTTTCTGCAAAAAGAGTGCTGTGCAGTGGATTGTAGCTACAGTCAAAGGAGCTTGCAAAGAAAAGCGTCTGGACTTCTTTTCTTCAGACGCTTTTCTTTGCAAGCTCCTTTGACTACGATGACCTGGATGACTGAGAACCTTCACAGACAGATTGTAGCTACAGGTTTGCAAAGTGTGTGTTACAAAATGGCAAACTGAGTGCAAAGCAGTGTTTGTGCTTTTAGTTTTGCAAACTCAGTGAGTGGTTTTGCTATAAGTATTAACAGTTTTTGAAATTGTGCTATAAGAATCACAGTTAGAGTTAAGTTTTACTGGGTCTGCTCTTTCCTCATATATGCACTGCATCATGTTCAGTAAAGTGGGTATGATTGATGGTTTAGATCAATGTATTTAATGAAACTTTTGTACTATGTGTGTTTTGTACCAATAAAAGAAATTAAAATCCATGAGTTCACTGGATTTTAGTGCTTACGTGTGTGTGTGTGTGTGTGTGTGTGTGTGTGTGTGTGTGTGTGTGTGTGT
>NW_005188207.1:57472-58806 GCF_000239375.1 Pundamilia nyererei | reverse complement strand
GTTCACTCAGACACATGAAAAATTAGAGGGAACATTGGTGGTCACTACAGTGGACAGCTATTCAAAGGTTTTTTTCTTGTATTTGTGTCAGTGTTGATGGTATACTTGCACATAAACCACTACATTGGACACTGGTGTGTCAGTCCATACCCTGCCATGTTTAAAAAACATGAAAAACGTATGTTTAAAAAAATGAAGTTCAAAATGCACATGCTAGTTCAAAAATCTTTTTTTTCATGCCTAAATATGAATAAAAATACTTAAGAAAAGTAAAAATCCCGATTGAGGTTGTCATAATTCATGCATGAAAGGGTCCAACTCTAATGTATTGAGAAACCGCATCCACTTCAGTTTTTGTCATCTGCTTTGCATGCAGTGCTTGTGTTGAAATATGAAACTTTTCAAACACCAGCGCAGGCGCCACCGAATCAGATGACATTATCAGTGGAAATCCTGAGTGAGAGAGATAGTTCCTTATGCAGTTTGGCACCAAAATGAAGAAGTTAACAACTGTGATAGGTAATCTGTGTTAAGCAATGTGTCCATGTGAATCTTGCCTTAGGACAGTGGTTCCCAAACCTTTTTTGCTAGGCCCCCCTGTGTTTTACAAGAAAAATGTCTGCCCCCCCCCCGCCATATTTTGCTCCATTGTTGTTTATTTCACACCTCAAACATTTAGTAAACAATTAAGCAAATACAAGTAAGCTGCAATAAATTACAGGTAGTAATAAAAAAAACCCTACTAACTCTTTTACGCTACGTCCACACCTACACGGGTATTTTTGAAAACGCAGCTCTTTCTGTGCGTTTGGGCCTTTCGTTCACACGTAAACGGCGTTTCGAATCACCAAAAACTAAGATTTTTAAAACTCCTTTTTTGCATTTAAGTGTGGACGATGAATACAGAGTTTGTCACGCAACGTCAAAGGTATGTGCCTTTTTTCACGTCACGCTGTACTACTACTGTACTAATACTGTTACTGTTAATCTGACTATCTTCAGGTTTTACACGCTTACATATACACATGCAGTTACTGTCCCTCCATTTAGAAAGGCAGAGGCGTCATGGTGTAATTATTTTACGTGTAGCTGTTTTTTTCCTGTGTAATAATATTCAACATTGCTATCAATACATTTTTCAAAAAATGCCTCTCTGTGAAAAATGGGTTCAAAAACATAAACAACTGTGGAATACTGTTTGTTCGTAATTTGAACCGGGGGACAAATTGTGGCAGGATCAGCCTGATATTATTTTTATCCCGCTGTAACTTTACTGTATAAAGAGCTAACATCTCCAAAATGTCAGGAGTAGTTAGTCATTACAACAAGTGTTT
>NW_005188207.1:53500-56842 GCF_000239375.1 Pundamilia nyererei | reverse complement strand
TGTGTGTGTGTTTATAAGTAGTTTTAAACCTTGTGATCCACAAAACAGCATAAGAGTAAAAGAGTAAAAGAAGAACTGACTGCGTTACAGCACCCGCTGCTTTTTGAGAGTAAAAGCGATAAGCGCTTTCACGTCTTTTTTTAGCAACTTTTTTTAGAAAAAAAGTCGCTAAGGGGTCTGAAAACTATATATATAAATATAGCGACAAAGTCGCTAAGTTGGCAACACTGCCCCCCCCCTGCAATGGCTCTACGCCCCCCCCTAGGGGGCGGGTCCCACACTTTGGGTAGGTCTGCCTTAGGATAAGTCACTTTGTTGGGAATGGCTTCTCTCTCTAGCATTCTTTATTCTTTGCTTGCCATATGTTGCCATTGAAAATCTTTCAAAACCTCGGAATTCATGGGCTAAACATCCTTTAAGCAGGTAAAAAGAATGTTTTTTAGCCTCCAACTAATAATTTCAAAGCTGATTTCTCTTTGAAATTCCTTCATGAATTATTGATTGCAACAACATTAGGGAAAAACAGTCAGAGACTTTGATGTTAATAACCTCAACCTCATTGCACCTGAATGCATTGTGGTTAGAATTGTTGCCTTGCCTTTTACAGTTGCACATGACTGTAATGATTTCTAACATAAAGGCTGCAGAAGCAGTTGCCTTCTGTATCCTGCGGTCTTACCATTAAAAGTGCAGCCTGTTGATCCATGGTCTGTCCGGAAGGCCCAGCGACCTGGTTCATTGACGTTGCTGCTAAGGCGAAAATTTGAGTTACTCCCTGATGCAGCACTGGTGAATGATCCAGGGAGGACATAATAGTGAGTGGAGCCAATTGTATCATAACCAGCCTACAAATGTGAGTCACAAGAATATGATTAATGCATTTAGAAATAATGAATGTTTTTTCATTAGTGACTATGCAGAGCATTGACTATAGTAGGTCTGACCTGAATTCTCAGTGTTGTTGAGGCTATTATACCGTAGTTCATCAGCACAAATGAATATTGGCCTCCAGAGATCAGCACAGCTTGGACAGTAGTGCGCTGGAAAATATGAATTCAGTTATTATATGTTCTGTTTGATCAGTGTTCTGCTGGATTTACACCTAATTTTGTTATGATACACTTTTCATGTATCACCGTATCAAATGTATTAATTCATAATTTGTGCTTCAGTTTCAATGGTCTAGATTTCAGATAATTACTATTAACCACCTTAGTTTCTTAATATGAAATGCTTTAGGTAATCTTCAGGTATCACTTTTTTTATAAAAAAAAGCACAATATTGAAAAATAATCTTTGTATGAAATCTGTCACAGGAATTCATGTCTTTATGTCTGGAAGATGACACTAGATTACACTAACCTACTGTTCCTGAGTTAGTAGGCAACAGACTTTCACATACACATCACACATAAGCACATAATTTAATTCCAAATTTTGGAAGCTGACTTACTGTTCCGCTTGTGGGATAATAGGCCACCTCAAACCAAGTTGCAACAAAGACCCAGTTGGCATTAAAGTTCAGTCCTGGAAAGTATTGATTGATGTCCCGTGTAGCTTGCTGGAGAACACTGCCACTGGTGTATTGATTGTAGTAGATCTGACCATTTCCTCTGTTGTCTAAATCTGTCCAGAATGGAGCGATGATGTCTCTTAATCCATGCATTGGAATCAGTTGGGGTACATAGCTATACCATGGTGCGTCAAAGGTCAGGTGTCCATTGTGATTGACCTGAAAAAAAAAGGGAAAATAAAAACATTCTTGCAAATACGTTGTGGGAACCTCTGACTTATAAATTCACTTAGTGGACCAGTAAATGTTAGGTGTCCATTATGATTGACCTAAAAAAAAATTGAAAAGAAAAGAATATTTCCTGTCACAACATCTAGATAAACAGATTCAGATTTTGTTTTGCAAACCAGGTTTTATATTGTAATTAGTGGCAGGAAGTTTAATTAGACAGCTAAATATTTTTATGGTACAAATGTAGTAAATGAATTGTTACTGTTAATTTTACATACGTAAATGCTGTTATATGTCCTCCCAAAATAGAAAAAAGGTCTTAGCAGGGTAATCTTTGGAGAACTTCCATCATCTATCGCAGAGCTTGCAGTTCCAGATGTTGGGTAAAGAGGTCCTAAGAAGCAATTAGGTAGACCATGAAAAAGACAGAAAAGGCCTATATGGTTAATATTCTGCAAACATAAATATAAAACATATTCATCGCAGGCTTTCAGTTTTTACTCCTATGTATGTGTAAATGTGATATAAATTGAGGATAAACCGATGAAAGTCAAATCTTTAGAGAAGGTTTTGAGAAGACACAAACTTACTGACAACCTGAGCAGTCACACCTATACATGAAAAAAACACAAATAAATAAAATGCAAAGCAGAAAATTATGTTTTCCAAGATTGCAAGATTTTATTTCTGATCCAAAAACTTTGAGTGATCACTTAGGCAAAAATAAACACACCATAAAATGGATTAAAGGAACATAAATACAATTACTAACCTGTCATTCCAAAAAGCAGCACAAAAAACATGATTGGACCTGCCATTCAGTCAAATCAGATCTCTTCATTTAAAAGGGAAAATTTATTTTTTGTTTAATTTATAACCTAAGTGCAGAGCTAAATTCAGATGAATCTGTTGAATCTTGATGTAATATTAGTTGTGAGTCTCTCATGCTCATTTGAGACTGCAGGGGACACACAAGGCTTTATATAGTTGGGGATATTTACCTACGAAATGTAATCTAATACTCTATCAAAGGATATTCAAGAAGAATGATATCAGATACCGTTACCATGGTTAATAGTCAAGCAGTAACTTTAGCAACCATAGAACAGATCCCGGACAAAGGGTTTACTGCTGACACAGTAAACCATTCTCAAAATACAAGTGATGGTAAATATTGTACTTACAGTCAGGAGGAAGGAGTGGAGGAAGACAAAATGTTTTTGCCTCATCAGTTTTGCTGCATTAAGTAAATTGAGAAGCTCTGGCTTTTTCTTGTCCATGCTGACTCTACATGACAGAAAAAAAAATGTATGGGTGTCTTCTGCACACTGAAACACTAAAATTCATCAAGTCAAGTAGTGGACTCCAGCTGTAGCTCAAATCAATTCAGTTAAATTAAATTATATTTATACAGTGCCAAATCAAAAGCACCAGCTGCCTCAAGGTGCTTTATATTGTAAGGTAGACCCTACAATAATACATACAGAAAAGAAAAAAAAACAATCAAATGACCCCCCTATGAGCAAGCACTTTGGCGACAGCGGGAAGGAAAAACTCCCTTTTAACAAGAAGAAACGTCCAGCAGAACCAGGCTTAGA
>NW_005188207.1:43611-52286 GCF_000239375.1 Pundamilia nyererei | reverse complement strand
ATTTATTAAGTTATGCAGGCTTGTTTGCACAACAAGGCTACATAATTATATAAACTTTTTTCAATCTAAATAGTGGACTTTGGTAGAATTAAAAAAATAAGTGTAGTGCAGGTCTATGATGATTTTTAGTGCTACTATCATCTAGTTCTGATTCTGGTTCTGTCTTGGTTAAGTCCTCAGTAGTCCTGATTTTGAACTGTTGTAGTCCTGTTTTAATTCCGGATCGGTTCTGGGTCTGGTTGAATTGGGGTTTAGTACTCGTGTCTTGATACAGCCCTGACTTTGTTCTGCCTTGCTGCTTAATTAAAAAAGTAGTTTAAGGTGTCCTGCATATGTGATATATATTTTTCCCTATATGAAGTCATTGTTTTTTGAACAAAACTCAAAACAGAGCCTATTAATCTTTCAGTCATTTGTAGCCAGGTGGACGATAGATGATAACAAATAAGACTGGTTTTTGAGTTTTACAGCTGGGGTGGACAAGGTTAAGCATCAGGCTTTCAAATGAATTAAAAGTCTGTCTTGGTCTTTGGTTGATTAATAGGCTGGTGTGAAAAATTGCTGCCACACCACCCCCTCGGCCTGTGCTTCAAGGTTTCTGATAGTTAGACTAACTCGGGGGTGTTGATTCATTTAAACTAAAATAATCATCTTGCAGCAACCAGTTTCTGTAAGGCAGAGTAAATCGATTTGTTGGTCAATTATTAAGTCATGTACTAACAGAGACTTGGAGGAGAGAGACCTAGATGTGGATACTGTATTGTTCTTTCTTTGTGATTTTTTTGTCTTTTAAGTCTTTCTTTTTTGCTGGTTTTTAGTTTGTTTGTTTTTTGTCTGTTTGGGAGCTGACACAGTCTCTAAGGGGATGGGGTTTTGGGGGATAACAGGAGGAGAGAAGCTACAGAGAGACGTGTAAGACTGCAACTCCGCTTCCTGGTCCCAACTCTGGATAGTCATTTGGGGGGTTTAATACATTTGGCCAGATTTCTAGAAATGAGAGCTGCTCCATCCAAAGTGGGATGGATGCCATCTCTCCTAACAAGACCAGGTTTCCTCCAGAAAGTTTCCCAATTATATATAAAGCCCACATCATTTTTGGACACCACTCAGACAGCCAACAATTTAAGGAGAACGTGCGGCTAAACATGTCACTCCTGGCCCGATTGGGGTAGTGCTTATAACTGCAGCTATTCTTTAATGTCAGATATTTGTCATTTTCCTTGAGAAAAGTTTTGTCTAAATAGCTGCAGAGGCAATTCTGTCGCACCCAGGATGTCAACACTTTTATTGCGGGTTATCGCTTGGGATAGCGTCAGTTAGTAAGTTATGCTTGGACATGTCTTAAACTAGGCCGAATTTTATTTTTATTTTTTTTTACAGTGCGCTGAAAGGAAAACCTGTCAGGTGTCATCCCTCCAGGGGATGATATTTTGTGTTGAGAATTTTATTATCAGCCCTCTTTTAAGCAAGCCTGCAAGGCTGAAACTAAAAGCGCTATAAAATATCTTACTGAGAGCAAATGTAATGTGAGCTTCTCCAGATTACAATGGGCTTCGGGGAAATTCACCTATCTGGGCCACAGATAACATAGAATGGTGAGTCCCTTTGTCTAAAAGGATTGCAGCGGGTCAATCCATTCCAAAGTCATAAAGATTTGTGTTTTTTGTTTTTTGATATGACGTCATATTGGTCTCAGTGGATACTTAAATATGCTGCGTGAGAGGCTCCACTATCAGCAATGATACACGTGAGGGGACTGTGAAGGGCTGATGACATGTATGAGCTCAAATTGTGGTCATAAATATTTTGTACTTGTAAATCAGAATGCGTAGTTGTGAACAGAGTTTTGTAAACTTGTAAACCAAACTATCTGAAAATGTTATGTTTGTGCATCTATAGATAGGTGCATCTATACACAAACTTGGAACATGCCCTGTCCAGATGGCAAACATCCATGGGTAGATGGATCTAATGATAAAGAGGAGAAACATGTCTCACACTGAATTGCTTCAGATTCTCATGAGTGAACAACTTGATGTAAGGTAACTTGAAGCTTTGTTTTAGCAGATGAACAACTAATGCTGTTTCATATTTTTTTGTGAAGTTTTTTTTTTGTATTATTACTGTTATCTTTTGCATATGAAGGTTAGACTATGAAGATGATTGGAAATGACCAAAGGGTGGAGATTCAGACTCAGAGGAGAGGATAGTGAGGGCGAGGATAAAAATTAAAGAGTGAAATTGTTTTTTTTCCTTCTGACTGTAGTGAGAATGCACATTGTGAAAATTCCTTGAGCGTGTAATGATGTAGGGGAGCTGGAAAATAAATTCCCATATTTTTATGTTATTTTTGGGTAATCACAAAGGGTGGAACTGTAGTGGAAAATTTCTTTATTCTATGCATTGATCACATATTATAACACTATCACTTTAGCAATAATAATAGTAATATCACTTTGTCACTTGGGATAGCGTCACATCTATGTCTTACGTTTCCATACACAACAGTGGGGCCATTGTGAGCAGACCAGAGACATCCAGGTGCCGTATGTGCAGGGGTGTTGGACTGATAGGTAGTGGGGTCCTGGTGTTTGTCTCTGGGAGGTAGGGAGGTGACGGCATGGCCGTAATTCTTTGAAGAGAAGGTTTTAAGGATGAGCTAAACTGAAGGTATAGACTCACGTTATGTGTTGTGGAATGTTTTTGTCTGTGTGTTAATATAAGAGATCAGGGCGTTTCATCAGAATGTTTCTTTCCATATTGCAGTATGTAATTAAACCTACTTCAAAAAGACGCTCACCAGGTGTTTGCAGTTTATTTAAAAATTCCACAACAATAGCGATGACCCTTTTGCTGGCAACACTCCCATCACCATGACCTGCCCTGTCAAGGGTCTGGTTCAACAACTTCCATTTTCCATGTCTTAGTCATGTCTTTGTGTTTGACTCTATCTGTTTCCATGTTCCCCTGCTTGTGTTTTTTGTCACTGCAGTCTGATGTGCGTTCCCGTGCGTCTCTTCCTGTGTCAAGTTCCTATGTCTTAGTCATGGTCTCATTGTTTTACTTCGTGTTTTATTTTGACAGTCTCATCCTGTGTTCGGTGTGTTCAGTTTTGCTTCCCCTGTCTTGTCATGTCTAATTCATTCCTGCTGTGTTCCCCATGTGTTTCCACTTACTCTCCTCATGCATATACATTTGCTATGTCCAAATTCAGTGGTAGCATGCTTTGATGGCCGCATTTGTAGCAATTACGTCGCAGCGACGCAACAAAGCTGTCCAAATTCGAAGTTTCCTCCAAATGCAGCAACAAATGCGTTGCTGCATTTAGTTTTCCCCAGATTTGAAGGACGGGTCAGGCACATCTTTTGTGGCCCAACATATCCCAGGATTTAGTGCGGGCCATACAGGAGAATTTTATTCTAATAACAATCGTGGTTTATGCAGGAGAGAAAAACACTTTTAAATTAAAGTATATGAAAATCTGGTGGTACAAAAGTTACATTTTTATAGCGGTTGTGTTGTTAGGCTTTGGGCATTTGTATAGACATGTTTTTTGTTTATTAAAAAAATCTTCGTAAAAATTGCCTGTTAATGAGCTTGTATGGTGGGTCCCGTTTTGTCATGTATTGCTGCTTACATACAGCTAATTTAGATGTTTTCGAATTAACCTTTTTGTGATATGCTTTAGGGAACAAAGGCCAAATGGCTCAATTTACTAAAACGAGAGGAGAAACATAGTTGTCATGTTTTTCTCTCATCTCTTATTTTTCGTGTGTGATAAGGACAATACTGGAGAAGATGGGCCTGCAGGGGAAAGTCACCCCTTTGCAGGCCAGAAAGAAATGGGATTACTTTTATAAAAAGTATGTACGTGTGTTATCAAGAAGATAATTCTTAAGAACACAAGTTATTAAATGTGCAAATTCTAAGAGTTGTTGCGTTGTTTATATTCACCTCATTTGTTCCAAAATGAGAAATGCATTAAGAAATTTATGTATTTGAATATATTTATGTTATAATATGTATTGCATTAGTTTAAAAGTTTTATGGTGGGGTGGGGTGGTCACTCAGGCACAGCTGGCTGCCGGCGGAGCTCACGGGCGCGTCACTGCAACTCCCCCTGGCTTCTGCTCCGCGGCTGCTGAGTGAGCCCTCATCTGGGACTCTCCTCAGCTCTTACTGGGACAGTGGCGCGGCTGCCCCTCTGTTAGTCTTCCTTGGTCTCTTGTGTTCTGGGGGCCTCTGGATGTTTGGAGTTTTGATCTCCTCCATACCTGCTTCATACCCTGGAGGACGGGGCTGTGGCTCCCCACACTCCCTAGCAGATCGTTACATGAAGAAACCTTTGGAATGCAAGCATGCTGATCCACACAGGTATGCACACAGGTGTACACATGGGTATTCACAGACGCAGACTACAGCTTTCTTGGCTGCTGCCTCAAAGCACATTGTGCGCTGTCTATCTTGCGTGCTGCACATATCGTTTATTATTTAGTATCTACTGATATCTACTGCTAGCTAGTTTATTGTGATGGTGCTGTTTTTTTTATTATGTTGCTCTTTGTTGTTTGCTTTCTCTTCTGTTTTTTTTCTCCATACAGGTGACCCAGGTGTTTTATTTTTTTTTTGTTGTTTGTTTTTTTTTCTTTCTTCCCCCCCTTCTCACCGTCTCTTCTCCCCTTTGGTTTTCTTTCTCTCCCTCTCTTTCTTTCATTCTTTCTCTCTGTCCTATCCCCCAGTCATGTCTGTCCCGTTTGTAGCAACTGAAAATAAAATAAATTTATAATTATAATAAAGGTCAATCAAATGGACCAATATGGCAAGGCCATGATGATCCACTTGGTAAAATAAATCCGCTTGGCATCTTTCTTGGCCTTAAGACAACAATTCTGATGGCTAAAGATCCAAACGGGACACAAAAAAAATAAAAAGTAAAAGTTTTATGGTATGAATAAATTGATTAAAACAAACAGTAATTGTCACTGAACAAAAATATTTACAAGTATTTTTAACATGTATGAACATAACGCTAACTTTGAACAATTTTAAATGGATGTTTATTTAATGAGAATAAAGAAACAATAACAATGAAACAAGAATATTTATAATACATCAACAAAAATCAGGCTTGGGATCCTCCTGATTTAAAAAAAAAAACGGTCCAGGACTTGGACACTCAGGTCAATCCTGCAGTACAATGGTCTGGTTTGGTTAAAGAAAAGGTGGAGAACAACAAACAGTTTTAGTAGAAAGGTATGATTTAATTTATTTTATGACATCAAAGCATTATTCTGATTATTAAGCTTAAGTAAACTATACTAATACACTGTGAAAAGACTTAATTTTTATACACTTCATCTGTGTAACTAAGCTTTTTTGTTAACTCAAAAATAACCCTGTTTTCAGCTTTGTGATATTTTTACATCTATGCAAAAATATCATCTATGCACACGGAGAATGAAACACATGTATATGCAGACGGACTGACAACGAACACAGGAGAACACATTAAATATACAAAGAGGGAAATGGGGAAACTGCACACAGGAGGGAGACAAACCTAATTAACGTGACGAGACGGAGCACGCAAACAGAACACACTGATATCAGACACGGACCTTCAAAGTAAAACAGGAAATACACTGACTGAACTCAGAGACACTGACAGAGTACGGAAGGCACACACGGGTAGGGATAACTGGACACTAAATGGAAGGAGCACAGAGTAACATGAGGAGCACAGGGACCAAAACCTAAGAACAAGAAATACAAAACAAAAACACTAGTAAACATGAACCAAGAAGAAACCCCAGACTATATAGAAGGACCATGACAAAAGGTCTAAGTTTTTCTAGCTCCTCGAGAATTAAAAATGTACAAAATAACGGAGTGACATTTTTAGGTCCATTCTAAAGTTCTTGCGCTGTGGTGCTAGTGACTGTAAAAAATGCAGAAGTAAGGGCGGACTTGAACAAAGGCTAGAAGACTGTCCAAATTCACAGCTGCTCACTTCCGGGCCTTCCCAGCCTTCGAAGGACCCGACCCACATAGGGCGGGTCCTTCGAAGCATGCTACCCCTGAATTTGGACACAGCCATTGTGTCAGTTTCCCGCTTTTCCCTTGTCGATGTGTCTCCATGTCTCAAGTGTTCAGGGATTTCCAGGCATTCCAAGTTTAATATATTTACTTTTTAGTTTTGTTATCGGATATAATAAATCCATGCTTTTTTTTCTTTTTTTTATCTAGTTTTGCCTCTTGTCTCGTCAGTTCGTGACACACCCATGTTTTGGACTGCATTTGAGGGCCTCATCAACATGACAGGTTTGGGTCCAGAGAGCATTATTTAAACACCAATGCTGATCATGTTCATGCCTGTATAACTACAGTCTACTAATCATCTGATGGATGCTTTCAGAAAGATAATGTGTTTTCATAATGGGGGTTTCCAGTGGTTAAATCCAGTGGTACTTCCTTGTGCTCTCTGCTTTTGATTAGATTTCAGGCATTTGCTGTATTATATATCACATTATGGCACAGTACAGGAAGACAGTAAGCATTGGTTTTCAACTCATCATCAGTGTAGCTCTGAAAGAAGCATCTTTATTCATTTAAAAAATAAAATGAATAGACATTGCATTTTAACCGTTAGGTGTTTGGCCAAATTTAGGCACTGATAAGGGATTTATAAAACTGATTGAATGGCATATTCATTATATTATATTATATGAATATTCATATAATATAATATAATAACTGAATCATCTGAGTTTATTGTTAATTTCAAGTCCTCTGTGAATCCACTTGGGATTACAGTAATAATGTGATTTATGTGAACAATAGTAGCAGTTGTGATAATTGCATTAAATATTATTGCTCTCTGTGTATCATAATGAATTGTCACAGATATCATAGTGTGATGGAAATTTTCCGTTCTTCTCAATGAAAGTGTTTAAGTGCTTGTGCATTTGCTTAGTTGTGACACTGCAATGGAAACGTCCACTGAACAGTCTAAAATTAGATGAACTTACTTCAGCCTCAAAAGTAGAACAAAACAACAACTCCTTTTGCAGGTGTTGATAACACCAAGGGCACAAAACAGCATTACCATTGTTCAGTTAGGTTTCATGTCGGCCAAGTGATGTGTGGTATCAGTTTGTGACTTCCTCCCTTTTCTTGGTAATGCATAAAGGAGAGCTCCACTTCTGTTTCAGACGTTGCATGAGGGGCACCTCGCTGTGTGTACTCTCTCTCATGTGCATGATAGAGTGTTGACTGCAGCTGACCGGGTCTGCGGACTTTGTTAAAGGTTCCACTTTTCCAGTAAACGAGTGCAGTGGTGGCTGACATTTTAATATGATATATTATTGCACACTATGTATTACAGATATGTAATTTCTTCTTACAGAGAAGCTACATTTTATCATGTCACTAATGATGCATTTCTTTAACTACCAGAAAAATGAGCACAGGTGTGGTTTATGATCAATATGAATCAACATTTTACCAGAGGAGTCACTCACATGTTCACTGATTGTGAAACGTGACAGCAGAGATGGTACATTGCGTGCAAATAACTTGCTTTCCCTGTGAATCAATGCAAGTAAGCAGTGTTACAACTATAACAAAGCAAAACTTGCCAATTTGGGGTTTTTTTTCACAGCTGACATAGTGGCAGATCATTTCATATTTGGCCAGTCAGGTAGCCAGTGGTTAGATGGGAAACACACACTCAAAATCTCCTTCAGTTATGACGTTATCCACGTACAGTGTTGGGAAGGTTACTTTTAAAATGTATTCCACTACAGATTACAGAATACATGCCCCAAAATGTATTTTGTAACGTATTCCATTACGTTACTCAATGAGAGTAACGTATTCTGAATACTTTGGATTACTTAATATGTTATCATGCTTTTTACAACTACATGAATGTACTATTACTATGTGACTTATTACTTTTACTGAAGGTTATTTACCATACCAATACCAACTAGATTTTAAATCTTAATATAAAATGAGTAACAGTAGGTTGGCATTAGGTAAGGCTGCACTTTTTGCAGCTATCTACTATAGAAAACTATTCCGCACCTGTAAAACAGGTTCGCGGCTCCGAACCGTAAAGGCGTAAAACCGTAAAGGGACCTCTGGCTAATACTTCGGGGTTCGTGTCGGGCTCATAGCTGAAAACTAGCTTTACTTTGCCGTCATGGTCAACTTTGCTAGCGAGAGACAGAGAGAGGCGTTGAAAGGCTGCTCCAACGGAACTTATTGTTTCGGAGGAAAACACGAACACAATGTACAGTCGAGTCTTAATAGTGTGGCAGGATGAATGTTATCCCTCAGTCCAACCCACTTTCAGCCTGGCCCATTAGGGGGCGCTGGTATAAATAGTGGCCATTTGAGTGTCTCTGCGTCGCTTGCCTGTGATCTCCTTTTTGGTCACCTGACTTCCCCTCGGTGTGGTAGAGATCATTTGCGGGTTACTCTTCTGAAGCCTCCATCGCGGCTGGTCGTAGCTATAGAAGCCTCCTCTGAGCTATTCTGCTTGCGTTCTATGACACGGCTTACTTGGTACGTAATCAACTTTTGTTACGCTCTCTGCCTTCTATTGTTCTTTTATAGTAATTATTTATTATGTTTCGCAGAAAGTGTGGGCCTTTTGCGCCAAGCTACGC
>NW_005188207.1:4983-6051 GCF_000239375.1 Pundamilia nyererei | reverse complement strand
TACCTCTGGTGCAAATTACTGACCTCTGTCATCATTTTAGGTGGGGGAACTTGCACAATCGGTGGCTGACTAAATACTTTTTTGCCCCACTGTATATGACAATGCACTGTGATTAAGCAGACTAAACACATGCAATAACAATAATATGTGTAAAATGGGGATGGGCAATACAAGTGTAAATTATTATTCTGTGAAATAATTATTCAAAAAATGTTCCAGGAGCAATGGTGTGTGATGTGCATGACAATTGTGTCTCTTCTGTATATAGGTCAGCTCTCATTGCACAACATCAACCTACTTAGATAAAGAACAGGTACTTAGCTTACTGGTGTAGTGCCAAGTCCATCTTTATTGCTTCAATAACAAGTTGACCTTCACCTAACCCAGTGATTCCTGGCCACCAAAGTGCAAATGGTGTAGGATTCATATTTACATATTTAAGGCTCCAGCTGTAATGTACTGAGAAACCTCATCCATTTCATTTTTCGCTGTCTGCTTTGCATGCATTGTTTATGCTGAAATATGGAACTTTTCAAACACCAGTGCAGACGCCACTAAATCAAAGCCGTTATCAGTGGACATATCCTGAGCGAGGGAGATAGTTCCTTATGCAGTTAAGTACCAAAATGAAGAAGTTATAACTGTGATAAGTAATCTGTGTGTCCATGTGAATCTTGCCTTAGGATAAGTCACCTTGTTGGGAACAGCTTCTCTCTCTAGCATTTGTTATTCTTTGCATGCCATATGTTGCCATTCAAAATCTTTCAAAACCTCTGAATTCATGGCTAAACATCCTTTAAGCAGGTAGGAAGAATGTTTTTAAGCATCCAACTAACAATTTGAAATTCCTTCATTAGTTCTTGATTCCAACAACAGTCACTTTAACGTTAATAACCTCAACCTCATTGCTTTACTGTACTCTTAATGCACTGTGATTAGAATTCTTGCCTTGCCTTTCACAGATGCACATCACTATAATGTTATATAACACAAAGGCTGCAGAAGCAGTTGCCTCCTGTATCCTGCAGTCTTACCATTAAAAGT
Organism: Pundamilia nyererei; assembly: GCF_000239375.1. Taxonomy (NCBI): domain Eukaryota; kingdom Metazoa; phylum Chordata; class Actinopteri; order Cichliformes; family Cichlidae; genus Pundamilia; species Pundamilia nyererei. The sequence continues at coordinate 5,007 of NW_005188207.1, read as the reverse complement.
GCAGCCTGTTGATCCATGGTCTGT
>NW_005188207.1:0-3474 GCF_000239375.1 Pundamilia nyererei | reverse complement strand
TACACCTGTACATGAAACAAAACACGGATAAATAAAATGACAAGTTTTTTAAGATTGTAAGATTTTATTTCTGATCCAAAAAATTCGAGTCATCACTTGGGCAAAAATAAACACACCATAAAATGGATTAAAGGAACATAAATACAATTACTAACCTGTCATTCCCAAAAACAGCACAAAAAACACGATTTGACCCACCATTTTGTCAAATCAGATCTCTTCATTAAAAAGGGGAAAAAAAAAATTTAATTTATAACCTAAGTGCAGAGCTAAATTCAGATGAATCTGTTGAATCTTGATGTAATATTAGTTGTGAGTCTCTCATGCTCATTTGAGACTGCAGGGGACACACAAGGCTTTATATAGTTGGGGATATTTACCTAGGAAATGTAATCAAATACTCCATCAAAGAATATTTAGAGAAGAATGATGTCAGTTACCGTCACGATGGTTAATAGTCAAGCAGTAACTTTAACAACGATAGATACAGATCTCAGACAAAGGGTTTACTGCTGACACAGTAAATCATTCTCAAACTATTAGTGATGATAAACAGTGTTTACAGTCAGGAAGAGGGAGTGAAGGAAGAAAAAATGTTTTTTCCTCATTAAATTTGGTGCATGAAGAAAATCGAGAAGCTCTGGCATCTTCTTGTCCATGTTGACTATACAAAACAGAAACTCCAGCTGTAGTGTTTGTAACTGCAGCTATTCTGTAATGTCAGATATTTCTCATTTTACTTGAGGAAAATTTCATCCAAATAACAGCAGAGGCAAAAGCTGCAGCACCCAGGCAGTCAACACTTGCGGGTTACAAAAAATGAATGTTAACACTTATTAAATTCTTAGAATCAATTGTGGGTGGACTGATGTCTGATATCACCTCACATTTCTTCTTCTGCACCTCCTTATATAGAGATGACCCTTTTGCAGGCAAGACTCACACTGCCAATACCTGCCCTGTCAAGGATCTGGTTCATCAACCCAGCATTTTAAGTTATTCTGTATTTGGTTCTTTCTTTAGTTTATTGTTATGTTTAATAAGTTTATACAGTTTAGTCTTGAGTTTAGTTCTTTTTCATGTTTCTGAGGTCATTTGTATTTCTGGTTTATGTTTTCTTGTCTTTGTCTCCTATTTATGTGTCCTATGAGAGTCCATCATGTCCTCTGTGTATGTTTTCCGGTTTGTGTCTCTCGCCCTTTGTGTCGTAGTGGTCTGTCTGTGTTTCATTTCCCTCTCTGTCGCTCTCCATGTCTTAGTCATGTCTTTGTGTTTTGTCTCTATCTGTTCCCATGTTCCCCTCCTTATGTTTTTTGTCTCTGCAGTCTGGTGTGGACTCTCGTTCTCCTTTCCTCGTGTCAAGTTCCTACATCTTAGTCATGGTCTCAGTGTTACTTCCTGTTTTTGTTTTTTTACAGTCTCGTCCTGCATTCAGTGTGTTCAGTTTTGCTTCCCCTGTGTCATCATGTCTAATTCATTCCTGCTGTGTTCCTAATATGTTTCCACTGACCGTGTCTTTCCTCATGTGTATATATTGTGTCAGCTTCCCCTTTTCCCTTGTTTATATGTCTCCATGCCTCAAGTGTTTGGGGATTTCCAGGTGTTCCAAGTTTAATGAATTTACTTTTCCCAGTTTAGGTTTTTGTGATTACTTTTGTTTAGTTGGTTTTCTTGTTTGTTTAATATTTTTTAAAAATCTAGTTTTGCCTCTTCTCATCTGCATTTTGGATCCTCTGACACTGCAGATCGTGACATGCCCATGTTTTGGACTGCATTTGAGGGCCACATCCACATCAACATAACAGGTTTGGGTCCAGAGAGCATTGTTTAAACACCAGTGCTCATCATGCTCATTCCTGTATAACTACAGTCTACTAATCTTCTGACGGACGCTTTCAGAAGGATAATATGTTTTCATAATCGGGGTTTCCAGTGGTTTAATGTTTACATGACAGGGGTCAGAAACACAATGTACTTGGAGCAGAAAACATTTTTTATTGTCCAGGAAGGAGAATGAAAATACCCAGGATTGGTGGAAGCTGAACATTCGATCAAACTCCTAGTGTTATCAAGCCAAGCCTTTTTTTTGTTTCTAGATAAAGTTTTCATGTCTTAAATGTGCCACTGGATCCTCAGACAAAAGAGCACAGGCGTCGTTTATGATCAGTATGAATCAACATTTTACCACTGACATGTTTACTGTGTCAGGGTTCCTGGGTCGATGACCCAGTGTTTTCAGTTTTGTCACATTTAGGTTATGTTGCCACATCAATGTTCTCATTTCCTGTTTTTTCCCCGTGTCAGCTTGTCTCTTGTGTCATTAGTCAGATTATGTTCAGCCCTGTACTCACCTGTTTCCAATCATTGTCATCGTTCAACCTGTGTATGTAAGTTCCTCGGTTTCACCAGTTCTTTGTCATGTCATTGATGTTGATTTTGATGTTCGTGTGATGTTGTCCTTCCCGTGTGTTCCCTCAGTTCAGTCAGCCATTCAGTGATCCAGCCAGTCAGTGTCCGTTCACCCTCTTTTCATCTGCTCCTTATAATAAACCTTCACCAGTCTTCACTTACCCGTGAGTCCTGCGTTTGGGTTCCTTCTTCCTCGCCTCCACACAACGCCTGACACACTTATTGTGAAACGTGACAGCAGAGATGGCACACTGTGTGTAAAATTCCAAAAGTGAAAATCCTTTCCTTATGAATTAATGCATGTGTAAAGTGTAGTAAATTTCTATGTCATTTGATACACAAAGAGGTGTTTAGGAGGGTTATAGAGTTAGTTATGTACCCATTTGGTGGTTACATGTTTTGATATTTACATGTTTGCACATTTGAATGTTCACACCTGCACTTTCAAACCAGTAATAAGTATGTGTTGAATCTACCTCATTGTTTTCCCTGCATTTATCCGAATATAGGATTTCCTGGCTTCTGAGTGGCCAGTGAAGTCTCATGAGGGCCAGATACAGGAAGTGTTTTTGTTGTTGAGGTGTGCGGTTTGGCCTGTCAGCTGTGGTTGGATGGGAAACACACTCAAATCAAAACACTTGTTGTTTTGATTTGCTACATAAATAAATTTGAACTGAATTACATTAAATTACAAACTCTAACTCCTGGAAAACTGAAATTGCCATTTTAAAGGCTTTTAACATTTAAAGTATTTTATAATACAAAGAATGGTGGATTTTCCCTTCTGTCGAACAAGATGACATTTTTAGTGTCTTTGTAAGCTTTGTAAGCGGCTGCATACTAACTTTTACTTGTCTTTTGATTTGTTTTGTTTTTTTCTTTTATTTTGTTGTTCTTGCAGGAGCTTTCCTCTCGCCAGGAGCTCCCTCTGCAGGAGGGGGAGATACAGGAGAGGTGGAGGAAGATCTCAGCCTGGGTGTTTATTGTCTTATGTAGTCTGGAAGATGAGTGGATGGTGGGGTGGGTGCAGTTTTCTCTGTGGTGGGGTTGGGTGGACTGTCCCGG